>NC_071354.1:233549205-233791705 GCF_943734655.1 Sabethes cyaneus
CATGCAAAATGCATACGTTTATGTTCGTACAGCTTGCCAGCTTCATCTGGGCCAACTGGGAGGCCGGCGTCAGCGACTGGGTACTACCGAAGGAGGACGTCATCATCGATGAGACGGCGCGCTTCAACTTCGACGGTGTTTTGTTGAATGAAAGCGCACGGCCAACCTGAAAATGAAACGAAAATAGCAGCTTAAAATATGCAACGAGTTCGTGTGGAAGGGGATTTCAAATTTGCCGGTGAATTTCACTGGTAAATTAGCTCTTCCTGCTATCTCTGTTGGTTCACACCGTTCAGTCAGTCTAAAGCAGAATTTACTGCAGGGCCGGTTTGTTATTGAAAGACTCGCGAAACTTACCCTCAGCCTGGTGCGGGTGGCGAATTTAAACGCTTTCGAAAGCGTGCCCACGTTGATGTCACTCACGTCGATTCCAAGCTCCTCGGAATCGCAGCTGACCATGAACGTTTTTGCGTCCGCCTTGCAGGCATTCTCCGCCAGCTGTTGGCACAGGCTCTTCAGATAGATAATCTTATCCTTCTCTTCGTCGCAAATGCTGAACGAATGAAGCTGATCCTTGCTGTCGGTTGTGGCGCGACAGTTCAAAGCAAACGCCCGCGGGCTGTCCTGGATATTCACCACCAGCCGGATCGAACTGAGCGGCATCAGTTTGACGTGTTTGTACGGCTTGCTGGCCCCGCAACGGGTGGAATTAAGACCGTTCGTGCTGGGCGATTTTGCGTTGTTCGGTGCTCGCGAGCGTTTCTTGCACACTTCCAGCGTGTCGCTCAGGAGGAATAGTACCAGAGAATCCCCTCGGCCGCTCAGACCATCGGACAGCTCGGTCACTTCGCACCGCGAAATGTACTGCCGATGGAAGGACACCAGATGGGGCTGAAAAACAGACAGCAGAAAGGTTTGAAATTCGATTATTCGGAAATGAACACGTCGTTTCGTTGTGAGGTACTAACCGGACACTTGTCTATCTCGTTGAAGATTTCGAATATAGCCACTTTGCTGTCCGTTTTACGTTTGTCTTCATTCATATTTTTGATTACCTCTTTGATGGCTTCCAGCGATTCCACCAATTTTTTATGGTCCGGGTTGTTCTTCGAGGTGTGTTTTAAAATTTCTGTAAAATAAAAATCATGAAACATTCAATTTTACATATTTTACAGTGAATTTAACCAACCATTCAACAGCAAGCTAATGCTCGGTAACCGCTGGACGGGCCTAATCATCAGATCCTGCAAGGTTTGACGGCCACATTCCGGTTTAGCTTGGTTGATCTTCAAAAATGCATGAAACCGTGGATTGCCCGCATCGCACTGTAGCAGTGTTTCTTTTGTTTGCTCGAAAAAGTTCACGTACGGTGGATAGGCCACGTAAAGGTCCGCTTTATAGTCCAAAATTATCTGACCAATCAGCTGGTCCTCGCTCCAGCTGCCATGTATCTCCTTTAGTCGATTCAGCATTCGTTTGTGAACATCATGGATGGGCAGGAAGTTGCTGAAGATTGCCTTCAATTCCGATTTATTAAGTAGCGCATTTTCAGGTTCTTTCTCAATCATCTCTTCTAGAGGTACTTTGAACAACTGCAAAAACACATGAAATTCGTTCAGTTAATAACCTCCTTAGAGCGAATCCCAACAATTCAACCTACATTTACTATCGTATCCAATATTCCCACGTAGTTTGACTCGGTGCGGAAGAAGTCCGTGAAGTGATTGTATCGCATCGATTGACCCTTGGCGGGTTGTTCGATCGAAACGTCCACCGTTTCGGTGATGATGTTCTTCTTGCTGCCCTCATGCTTGTCCGGGCTGGTCGTGCAGTCCAGGAAACTGCCCGATACCGACAGTAGTCCAGCGTCGGAAACGGACGATCTTCGCTTGCCCGCTCCCAGCGGCGTTCCGTCGCCGGCCGGTGTCCTGTGCGAAAGCCGTTTTCGTTTGCGTTTGTTGAAACTAATCGGAAGTGAATCTCGCCGATCGCCGCCGGGAGTGTTTGCAATGCTATCCAAATACTGCGAATCGGTTAAACATTCAATTAATCGTGCCGCATGAAAATTTCATTATAAACCTACATCTCCAAAGAGGTAATAACCCTCATCCGCATATCCGTTTTGTATGGTGTACCAGAACCAATCTGCTTTCACAATGTGTGTTTTGTTGTTTTTAGGCTCCGGTTTGGATGATACAATGTGCTCATCAACGACCTGAAATTTCGGGCAAAATAAACTATGAGATCGCAGCAATTGTTTCT
The DNA here is from genome assembly GCF_943734655.1 of Sabethes cyaneus. Taxonomy (NCBI): domain Eukaryota; kingdom Metazoa; phylum Arthropoda; class Insecta; order Diptera; family Culicidae; genus Sabethes; species Sabethes cyaneus. The sequence goes on from NC_071354.1 coordinate 233,551,468, forward strand.
AACTAAAAGAAAGAACAGTGAAATATTTACGTTCATCTACGTTCTAACTAAGTCAGGAAAGGAGGTGAAACTACGGGTTCAAAATATTTTTATGATAATTCATCGGAGTCTAACAAAGTAAATTAATTTAATAAGCTGGTTTTAAAACAACCAATTATTTCTAAAAAATATAATAAAAAGAGTCATAAAAATAAATTCCCTATCCTTTCATCAAGCCAATAATTGACCCTCAACAAATGGTTGCAAATCCGCAACCCGTCGCTTAGTTAGTTCACTCAACACCCTGTCAGCAAACATCGTAATTCAACAAAACAGGCTGGGGTAGGTAATTAGAATTGGAAATGCTGGTGCACTTGACCACAAAATCTCCATAAACACACAACAAAAAACCATGTTTGCTGTTAGTTAACAGCGGCGGCACAGCAGCGGAACGATGCGGTCGGTCTCGGTTTTAACAGGATATTACTAACACTGAGCGGTGCCATTATTTCCGGAAAAACCGCACGCGACTGCCACTGCACTGCACAGCACGGCAATCAATTGACCAGGGCACGCGGGCGTGGGTGTTTAAAAGCAGACACGAGAACTCAGCTGATGTTATCGATAAGAATGTTACACCATTTTTTTCACGGCTCAAACATCGTAATCACCGTATAATCACCAACATAAACAAACGCTTCCTTCCCATCAGTGGTTCCAAATGAAATGAACATAAACTTTTCCGAAAGTTAATGCACCTACGAATGCAGAGTGCATTTTTACTGCAGTGAGTGCAAATTCGGAAGAATTTTTGCAATGAACTGCAGCGACAGGCGGTGAACCTCTGTAATTTTTTTTGCCGACCGAAAACCGCTAACCAACCAATGGCAATGTTCAGTGGGCAGATGGATGAAACATGAGCTGGTCAGTGGTCACGCTAATTTCTGTTTGTTTTTTCCTGGGTGAATGCGCCTATTTAATTATTAATTTGAATTCTTACCATGAAAAGTATTTTAATTGATTGTTCATTTTACTCAATGATCAAAATTATTAAAATTCTGTATTAATTTAACAATTTAAACAGCAACAACAATTGAATTTACTTTGCAATATTTTGTACACGAGCATAGTTTATGAACCCATAAACGAAAGCAATGTTTGAAAAATTCGAGGCTAAAAATTTTTCCAGAAACTTCTAGCAAAATTTGTCGATTTCCTTAAATGTTATGTTTTTATGAAAGTGCGCATTATTTCGAAACTTCTATAAAAATGCCCTTCAATTTGAAAAAAGATTACAACAGTCTTTTCCACGGTGCTGACGAAAAACTCTAATAAAATGTCGGAAAAACTAAGTTCCTATAAATGTTGTCACCGGGAAACCAATAGCCGATCAGGCGCCGTTAAATCGTTCAATTAATTTAAGTAGTCGATAACGGAAAAAATATTCGAATGCACGATTAGTTAAATTAAATGATTAGTGAAGGCAAAGCTGAACGATTTACTGGTATTCGAATAATTGAAAATTTTGGAGCACTGAACGATACACCGAGGAAAGTATCGAGCAAATAAACGCGAAGTCCTGCAAGAAAGCCATCTCGGACCGTTACTGTTTGTTTGGTTCATCAACAATGATACTTCTGTTTCATTCTGGTATGGAGGCGGAGGATGAACTACGAACTTGCGCAGTCCTACGGGTAAATCCAGTAGTCAAAAATTGACTAAAACTGGACGGATACGGTGTGCAATGCAAGACAAGTTATCAGAATGTCGGACTACTACCCTGCGAAGAGGGCATTTGCCTTAAAGCCCGGTCAAGGAACAAGACGACAAGATGGTTAGACCAGGCGAAGCAAGATCTGGCGGCGAGTACACGGTGTCCAAGGAATTAGAAGCCGCAGCCTACAAACAAGTTGATTGGAGAATTTTGTTCACTAGGTTATGTCTTAGGACGAAGAGCCAATGAAGTAAATAGTAGATAATACTTTCGATTCTGGATGGTGGTCTTTTTTTTTTCAGATGATCAAGGGAATGTAATTCACCCACGCTGGTTATCGACCGTAATCTCATAAAAAGAATTGAATGAAAAGAATCCGAAGATAGGGGAACCTGAATAGCAAATATTTAAATCTGATAGCTCTGATAGTTTGGCGCATCTAAGTATTTAACTAGGGTGCTATCGGAGGGTATTTCAGCATGCTACTAAATTCAGCATACATTCCCTTTCTTTTGCTGCGCTTTTCCAAATAAAAACTTTACCGCTATATAACAATACTGATACGAATGTAGCACTCATAGGCTTTAATGTGTTACAACTATTTTCATAAAAACGTAAGTAATTTGCTTAATTTTATTCAATAAACATCAAAACCACTGTTTTCCATCGCTTACGCGTACCCGCTCTTGATGATGGTTTAGAAAACACACAATTATGATCACGTTTACTTATTCTAGAAACTAAACAGCTGTGAATATGCTGTCACAGAACAATTCTACTTCTTTTTATCACGGAAGAACACAAAAATTCCCCTTTGACATGACATATAAATAAATTTTCATTCACTAGCCATTAGCAGCATTTTGTTTTTAATTCCAGCATATGGTGCGTTATTTACACTACTACCAATATACGTGCTGACATTTCTGGTATTTGAGTGGCAACTGGCGCTAGTGTATATGAACGATTCAATGATACACTAGCGCCAGCAGCAAGCTGTTGTCACTGCAAAACTAGTTCTCTTCAATGAGTCCGGAATGTAGGCAATAGCGAGAAGTTATCCATCGGTCTCTCTTTTCTTGTCTCTTTTGATCTGTTTTTGAAAAGCATTTAATTGCTGTGCTAGCTATTTCGGCCTGTCGTATTTAAAAAACACAGACACCACTATAGAAAATGGGCTCAATTTAGTCGCAGCGATTTCATCATTTCTCGCGACTATAACTCAAATTCAGTCGCGTTTTCTTAAGACCAAAATACACGCTGATATTCAGTAAATATTATTCTATCAGCTGATATAAAAATCTTGTCTCGAATAAATATAGTTTCAACGTAGTTCCTGAATATTGTTCAGGCTACCGCTTAATAAGCTGGAAATACCCACCCGTACCCAATTTGCAGCATTTTGTTTTTAATTTCGTCCAAAAAATGAGGTGCTCCATTTACCTTACTACAAATATGCGAGGCAGATGCGCCAGGAACACTTCTAGTATGTCGAAATAGCTAGTTTTTGAGTGACAACCACTTGCTTCTGGCGCACCGTGGGATGAAACCCAAATCTAGGTGGACAAAAGTAATTACGCTAAAACCGTTAGTCCTAGGTATATAGTATGTTCGGAGTAATTATTATTTTAACATCCGCATTTTTTGGTATATATGACATTAGGGGGACCATCATAGTAAGCGAGTACAAAATATAAACTTTTTTATGGCTTAAGTTAGCTGAATAAAATGTTCAGCAAAGTTAAAGAACATTAAATTTTAAGTAACTTTGCTAAAGAAATAAAAGTTCTATCTCTTATGGTCGATGACCAGGAGCTGTTTAAAGTTTTTTGGTCGGAGTGGACCTAAAAAATCAGTTTTTTCTTTATCTCTTCTTTCGTGTTTATTTCTCACAAATCATGCCTTCCGAGCACTTTCACACGCATTCTCAAGCTACAGGCATTTTTTCTACAAAAATATGGTTTTTCAAATCGTAAAAACTGCTCAAAAGCAGCAAATCATATTTTGTATAAATGTTTAGTTATATATTGGCCTCCGAAATTAATTGAGATCACATCGGTTCAGGTCGGCCCTTTTTTGGTAGACCGCATTGAATATTGAAGTAAAAATTACCGTTTTACCTACTAAAATCAAAATTTTTACGTAAAAAGAATGACTAGCTTGAGAACCGAAGGAGATAGCGATTTGATTCCCTCAAACAAAATGTGCGTTTTCCATGCGTGTGACAGTGCTCAGAAGGCTTGATTTGCGCGAAATAAACACGAAAGAAGATATAAAGAAAAAAACTGACTTTTTAGGTCCACCCCGACTAAAAAACTTTGAATAGCTCCAGCGCATCAATCATAAGAGATTTTATTTCTTTAGCAAAGTTACTTAGAATTTAATGTTCTTTAACTTTGCTGAACATTTTATTCAGCTAATCTAGGCCATAAAAAAGTTTATTCTTTGCACTCGCTTACTATGATTGTTACCCTAATGTCATATACACCAAAAAATGCGGAAGTTAAAATAACAAATTTACTCCGAAAACACTATATACCTAGGACTAACGGTTTTAACGTAATTACTTTTATTCACCTAGATTTGGGTTTCATCTCACAGTGTGCCGCTAGTGCATATGGATGATTTAATGTACACTAGCGTCAGAAGTAAGCTGTTGTCACTGCAAAACTAAATATCTTCAATGAGCCAGTATGTAGGCAATACCGACACGTAAACCATCCAACACTCAAAATAATCCGCACATAACTAATGGAAAATTTCCATATGAAAATCCGCTCAGAAGTACACATGAAAATTATATGCATATGAATAATATGTGCAAATTTTAATACGAAAAGTTTTCTCAGTGTACTTCCTTTCGATCTGCTATTGAAGTATAGCAAACCACCGAATAGACCCTTGGGTGGTGCTGTTTGCTCATCGCAATTTCCCAGGTTTCGTCAAATAGATACAGCTGTTTTTGGTAGACGATAAGCCTTTGATATCACAATACCACAGATATCACAATAAAAAATGGGCCTAAAATAGTGGCAGCAACTTCATCATTTCTCGCTATTATAACTCAAATTTAACAGTGTTCAATTAAGACCAAAGTGCACGCAGATATTGAGTAAATATTATCCAACCAATTGGTATGAAAATCTTGTCTTGAATAAATATAATTTCAACGTAATTCATGAATATTGTTCAGGCTACCGCTTAATGGGCCGAAACCTACACAAACTCTATATCACTCGCAAAAATATATTTTATCAATCGATTATTTCGTATAAGTACGAGTTCTCGATTTTGAAATCGCCAGTTTATTTTTGTGTGATGAAAGACCAATTCGCATTTGTACACGCTTAAAAAATTTGCCGAGATTTGGACAATCAAGCGTTCGGTGAAAATTTCGGTGGTGCATATCGACGTTTACGGATCTTTACTAACGTTTGGTATCATAAAAATTTTGACTGGACGCTCGGCTCGGCGCGGCGGTTTGCTGTCAACCTATGCGGATCGATCGGATTGAAATATTTCGGCAGAACTAGTACACAAAGATCGAAAGCCGAATTTACAGCATTCCGAAAGAAATTTGTTCCCAGACCCATGTCGGACGAATTTTAGGCTAGTATTTCTTTTTTGGTCCTTAGGATGTAAATGCCCTTTTGAGTTAGGACTATCGCAAAAATCGTCGTTAACCATGAGACCCTTTTTTAAGTTCATAACTTTTGAATCACGCAACCGAATTCAATAGTTTTGCTAGCAAAAATAACGGAAACATTCTTGAAACATTAAGAAAATATTGAAAAAATCCTTCTTTGTATTTTCATGGTGTGAAATCGAAATTTTGCAACATGCGAATGCACACTTGTGATTGTTGCCCTGAATTTGACCTTAAATTAAGACTCGTGCCAACGCAGAAAAAGCATAAGCGCGGTCATGATTCATATTTTACAAATCCAAAAACGACCCGGACCCGAATATTATTATTTCGTTAAACTGGAACTCGACCCATACCCGAGATATTTTAAAATTGCAAACCCAAAGCCGATCTGAACGCGACGGGTTTTGAAACTCGAAATCTTTTTATCAGCACAAATTGTCGCAGAGACTAGCCCAAGCCCAAACCCAACCAGGAGTCGAATTTTTTTGTCGTCAAAATCCGAGACCGATCCGAACCCGAGAACTTCAGACGCTTCAAATTCTGATTCGGGTCTCGAACTTGAAACCCCAAAGCACGACCATCTCCACTAGGCATAACACAGGCACAACCAATTTCCAATGTTTTAGTTTGAAGTCATTGCAGTTTATTCCAGAGGAAGTAGGAAATCGTAGGAGTAGTAGGAGATCCTCCAGAGGACTCGCGCATTTTGAGTCCCCACGCATCACCTGTTCATTGATTTCGAAGCCGCATATGATAGTGTAAACCGATAAGAGCTATGGAAAATTCTGCACGAAAACAACTTTCCGGATAAGCTTGCTAGACTTACATGACTATGGACGGGATCCAGTGCTGTGTGACAATCTCGCTAAGGACTTCGACAAGGGGATGGTCTTTCCTGCTTGCTATTCAACATTGTGCTTGAAGGTGTTAAAAGACGAGGGACGATCGAAATGCGGGGCACGATTTTCAATAAATTCAGTCAATTTATCTGCTTTGCCAATGACGTGGATGCTGTCGGCAGAACATTTGAGGCGATGGAAGATCAGTACACCAGACTAAAACGCAAAACAGAGAATATTGGGTTGAAGATAAATACGTCTAAAGCGGAGTTTATGCTGGCGGGCGGGACCGAGCGTGACAGGGTCCGCTTAGGCAGTACCGTGGCATTAGAAGGGGATGAATTTGAGGTAGTCGACGAGTTCATATACCTTGCCTCACTGGCAACAGAGGCGTAAAGGCATATTATCAGCGGGTAGTACAAAGTAGAGTAGGGCAGGGCATAAGGGCGATGTTTGAAGTTGTCATCAATTTTCGTGAGATATAAAAAGGACATCATAATTTATTTTATAGTGATGCAGTAACTCAATGTCTTCACGATCAACTATGCATCATCTCCGGTAATAGTGTTTTGCAAAATAATTTCTGCTTTCTTCTGATCAAGTGCCGATTCGCACTTTTACCCCACTAGCGGGGCAAAAGTGCGAATACAGCGGGGCAAAAATGAGAAGCTCGAATCCATGAAATTAGCACACCAGTAGCTAACAAAACCATATTATCTTCAATCTGCGTTACGTTTCGGTAAGAAATATTCTCAATTTGCACCTTTCCTATCTTGCGTTGGTGTATTGCAGCCTCCGTTAGATCGAAACTTTTCCAAACGTTTGTTTTTGTTTCATCAGCGGAAAAACATAGTTTTCCTTCAGCCAACATCTGTAGAGCACACAGTTTTCTGCAGATTTTCCATTTCTAGTATCTGTAATATAGTGCCTAAACCTGTATATAATGAGCTATACATTTTTGCCTCGTCCATGAATCGCACTTTTGCCTCGTCCGTGAATCGCACTTTTACCCCGCTAGGCGCTTGACGGGGTTAGATTAATTTACCGAAAAGCGAAATATATTTTGTAAGTTCTTTTCACCGTATTTTCAAAATAGATATGTGAGTGATGTAAAACGCTGCTACAAATTTTCAACAAGTAATATTCTCGTTGATATCGTATTTGCCGTATAACGAAAAATTACATCAAAACCGCCTTAAAATAACATTTGCGCATAACTCAGCAACTATGCATCGTAGGCAACCAAAGTTTACGTTAGATTCAAACTGTCAAAGTAGTAGCCCATCCATGCCAATGTAGTCAACTTACTGGGAATCTGCACCTATAAATCATTGAATCGCACTTTCACCCGCATCGCACTTTTACCCCTCCTTACTCTACACATTGTACAAAACGCTAATTAGACCGGTTTTCCTCTACGGGCCTGAAACGTGGACCTGCGAGCACTCGGGTTTTTTCGAACGGCGGGTGCTAAGAACCATCTTTGACAACGTGCAAGAGGTGTATGGAGGCGACAAATGAACCACGAACTGTCTACGGTCTCTACGGTGAACCCAGTACAAATTCAGAAAGTGGCTAAAGCTGCACGGAAACGTTGTCCGGATGGAACAAGACGAAAAGGGGCACAGCGAGCGATGTGGCAAGACCAAGTTAGACCGAATTAGATGGAGGAATTACGTTACGCAGGCCTTGTCATAAGACGTAAAAGGTCAATTAAGTAAGTAAGTAAGTACCCCAATTGTAATTCCCAATACGGTTGAAATTTCCCACCGTGCTGTGGTGGTTAGAGAATCACAAAAAAGCTCATCTTCTTTAGAAACAAATCATTCATCTTCATCACCGATAATGTCTCTATCGGATTTTTATTTCATCACAAAAGATTGGGGTATAAAAACATAGCAAATGCGAAGTCCTGCAAGAGAGCAACCTCGGATCATTATTGTTTATTTTATTGTTCAATGATGTTACTTCTGTCCCAGAATCCTATGAAATTTTTTACACAAGCATGGTTTGAAACGAAAATAACATTGAAGAACTGCAATGTCTGCTATTTTTCCAGAAAACTCAAAGGAAATTTTTCGAGTTTATTGGAAATCTTATTTCAAGTCTTATAGTAATAACTACTATTAAAACCTAGCACAATCACAATTGTAAAATACTGGACTATCATGAAGAGGAAACTGAACGCGAAAGGTAAGATGGCAAAAACTCCAAAGCAAAGCCTTGGACGCAAAACGTTTTTAAAGACTTAATCCTTCGTTATCGACAGACTTTGCAGCCGGTTATTGCAGTACAGGACAGTTTTTTTCAGTTCGTAGCTCATATGACCTCATATCCTCATATGCTCATAGCCTCATATACATCATCTTGACTCCTATTTAATGTCAAATCCTAGAACGATACTTTTGGGACAGTTGCCAGTTGTACAGCTGCCAGTGTTGAAAGGTTTTCGGAATGGCAATGACAAAGAAGCTGCTCTAATTCAACCGCAACTAACCGAAAAAATATTAATTTTGACTTGTTAATTTTGAATGTTAATTTTGGAACTTCCAAACGTTATTCGACATTCTTGAATGACTTGCAAATTTCTACGCTGACGAAGTAACTTCAATCTATTAGCTAAATGATGAGAAATCAGTCAACTGAAGCACAATAGAACTCTACAAAAATGGCAAAGAACAGTTAAGATAACAGGAAAAAGCTGGCCCTATAACGTTTAAAAACATTTTATAAAATTTTAAAAGACCCAAGAACTAAAATAATAGTAACACCCCATTTGTTTCATTTTCACCTACTCACAAAACCTACCACCTGGGACAACTGTGCGGAAAACCAACCCCGAAAAAACAAACAAGCCCTTTCTTCCCTGCTTGGGGAGCTTTTCATTTGTTTGCTGCTATGTCAGCAGGATCGACCAATCACAATAGCACCAATATAAAGAAAAAGGAAAAAAACACAAAAACAGCACAAATAAAATTAGCTTCGACGACAACGACGGCGGTGTGACCAAAAACTGACAATGAACAATAACGACGACGACGATTGCCAGGCCAGGTCAGGTTGGGTGGGCCCCTCCCGGCGGCAGCATCGATTGAGCGGGGAAAAAACGGCGACCGGCACGGCAACAATTGTGTTGTGAAAAAACAGAAACTATTTGCGTTTTCCCTACAGGTTGCAATTGCAGCGTTGCACCACTGTATTGATTGTTCACCTGTTGGATAAATTTTGTTTATTTTTTTTTTTCGTCGATCGAGAATGGAAACAAACAGCAGTCATAGGCATATTGGTGAAAACTTTTTCACAATAAATATGAAACAATAGGAGGATACGCTAAATGGGCTGTTTAATGCTGATGGTTGCTATATTTTTAGGTACCTGCATATATGTGAAAGTAGATTTATTAGAATAAATCAGTTTTTCCACCCCACAAATCATTCGTAAAATGAGCAAATGACCGGAATGTTCAATTGAATTAGTTTATCATCGGTATGGAGATTTTTTCAATCTTTCATTCAAAACATTTGTTGGCACTTTAATTCAAAACAAACGCGACTGTAAATTAGGCTTAGCTGAAACTGATATACCCAGCGGGAGTGTTAGTAGGTCACACGAACATGCACAATTAATTGAAGGTTTTGTGGCTCAAATCTAGTTACAGGCTATCTTTTTACATTTAACACAATACATTCGGGATTCGGCAATAAAAGCTAGAAACAATCATTAGCGGATTGGTTGATTGGTGGATGGTTGGACGGGCAGTGCAACTATGGTTTGATATTCTAAGCATATAGAGAAATAGTTGTTGCGTGCAATTGCATGCACAGCAAAACGCAGTGCCCGAGAGGGACGAAGGGAACAGCAGCTTAAATCGATATGCAAATCGGGATGCATCGAATTTTAGCGACGCTGGAAACGTGCCACCAGCTAACCAGGTGCTGTCTGGTTTCATACACGAGTCGAGTAGTGTGTGTAGGCAATTCTATTGTGTCCGTATAGTGTGATAAAAACGGTCATTCGGCTGTGATAATTATAATCATTGCATTAATAATACAATCTAAATGCTCTATATGCGAAGAATTGCAAACACATTTCGGGATGTGAAGATAATTGTACATGTCGATTGTTCAATGGGTTGAATGCGTGGTTCTAACTGCACAGAAATAATTATTTTATGGAACGAAAAATTATACTGAATAATAATTAAATAATTTTCCTGGCAATTTGGTATTTTCAAGCAACTAGCATTACGATTCGAAAGGCGCCGCCGACCAGGAACAAATTGGATCTGCCACTGAAACCCTTCAACCAATTGAACAATAGAAATATAAACCCAACATAAAGCAAACAGACGTTGGTTTCGAAAACTGAGCACATTTACTTTAAAAAAATTAGCCAACTTTACTGAAATTAACTATCGCTCAGTTTACGATTTCCAACGCAAACATACAAGGAACAACAAGAGGTGTAAGATTACTAATGAAACAAGCAAATATGATTATAATCAAAATGAAATAGATACCATCGTCATCGTTGATGTTGTTGGTACTGCTGCTGATGCTGCTCCTGTCATAATAGTGTCACCGTCGGCATCGGTTGCTTCAGTCACCACCGGCTGTAGCGGTGCGTGAAGCTCGGTTGTTGCCAAATTGGACGATGCGTTGTTTGAGGATTCTTTTTCCACCGTGACGCCACCGGTGGCCGTCGGCGCCGGATTAGTCTCGAATGAGGGGATTGTTTTCGTTGTTTCCGAACCACCACCACCAATCATCGAGTGGCGGAAGAAGCTGGTGCGCTTTTTGGCTTTCGAAGACGATGAACCGCTAGGGTACAAGGCCGGAGCGATTGGAGTTTTAAAATCGACCTCACTTTTATCGGCGATCTTCGAGTGTTCCGGTGTGTTGACGTTCTTGTCCGACTTGAATTGGCATACCGTCTTGAGGTTGTCCAGATTGGCGGATGTTATTAAGCCTTTGTTTTTGATTGACTTGGGCGTCGTTTCTTTTTTGTTGCTTTTAGTGATTTTATCGCGAATGCTTCGAAGCTTTTCCTTGACGGGTTTTTTGATTGATTCGTTGAAGGTCGATTCAATCGAAGCAATGGAACTTATGGACGAATTCGGATCGACGGAATTTCTACGCGAACGGAACATTGATGTTATCGGAGTTTTAATAGCGGCAAAGCTCATGCTTCTGCGCAGACCCCTAGTAATGGATCCCGTACGGATAAGTTTAGGTTTTTTGGCGGATCCGTAGATGATGCTGCTCGCTACGGAATCAGTCGAAATGATCGATATATCATCGAAGCTATCTTCCTGACGTTTTCTCTTCAAAGCATCTTTATTGGCAATAATGTAATCGTCCATATCATCTTCGTCCTCGTCGTCATCATTTTCCTCGGAAATTTTTTTCAAAGAAACATCAGTTAATCGGTTGATCTTCAAAATCGGGGAAATATTATTCGGATTCAGGAATTCGATTTCCCCTCCTGATTTCAAAACTACTCCATCGGTTTTCTCCTGAACCGCTTCCGGGGTCGACTGTTTCGGAGTTGAATTTTCCACAACATTTTCATCCATATATCTGATCGGCGAAACATCCAACGGCTGCTGCTGTTGTTGTTCGCAGTCAATGTTTAAATTGTTCTCATTTTCAGCCATACTGACGTGATCCGCCTCCTCCTGCAGCTGAGCGCCGCTACTTTCACTGGTCTCACTTTCTTCCGGTAGAACCGGCAATGGACTTAGTTTTTCCTCCTCTTGCTCCTCGTCATCCCTTCCCATAGCTTGGCATTCATTCAGCCGTCTAATGAAAGCCTCCTGTTTCTCAGACTTTACCGGATCAACTAAATTGGCCTCCATCCGACAATTGCTCGGTTCATTCTCGTTGTTATCTTCCTTATCTAACGATGGCGGCCCCGACGGTGACGGCTGCGGCGATGGGTATGATGAAGATGTGTTCTTATCTTTGGGCGAGGCCGCAGTCGTCGGTTGCAGAGCGTCACTGAAATGTTCGCCAATGTTGGACATGACCTGGAAAAGAGCGTGCGAATTGTGATACGGCGAAAGGATAAGTGCGTGCGTGTGCGTGTGCGTGTGCGTTTGTGTTTTGTATGTGCGAATGACACCGTGTCGCATGTGGCTTTTCTAACGGTTTAGAAATGGCGCGCTAAAGGATGCGTTGAAGTGAACCAATCTGCTGTTAATTATTTAGCTAGTGCGACGACAGACACGGTCAGGTGTCTCGTGCTTCCGGCACCGACCGAGTGCCAGGAGTGTACACACACAATGAGCGCGGACGGTGAATATGTTCAGATAAGTTAAATGGATGATTCGCTAATTGCAGTAATTATTCATAGCCCACAACCATGAATGAGATTAGCTGACCCGTAGCCCGACAACGATTCGTTAGAAAGGAAATATCTAAATGCGTGTAAGCAACATTCAATAGCTTTGAAGATCAGTTCAAAGAGCAATTTGTACATAATAGGTTAGTTGCCCTGCAGGATTTCAATACATACTGTGACACCAAATCAATGCCGGTTAAATACTGCTTATGTGATTAGGCGATTAAGTTGATTATTGTGCTAGGAAAAATGCATTAACCAATTTAGACCTACTGGGGGAGACAGACACAGGATCAAGGGGAGGGTGGGTTATTCCAAAAATTTACTCGCGTTTAACATTATTATCATTGTCCCACTGGCGTGCCTAGACCTTTGCAATTGCTTTAATTCTGATTTAATTTTAATGTATTTAGTTTTTGTGCTATTTATCCAATTTTTTCTAATATCAATTTTTTCTTAATCTCTTTTGCGTTATTATACTTCTATTGAGTTTAATTTTAATAATTTAAATAATTTTGATATCAGATTTTTCAAGTTTCGTTAATTTTCACTTTTTTCACTAATTTAGACCGCATCAAATGTTGAATCGTTTTTTTATCTGTTTGTCTCATTTCTGTATTATTTTTGTGTAATTTTTAGGTCATTTTTATATTATGTTTTTGTATCATATTTGTATTACATTTATGAATCAATTGTTGTAACGCCATATATCCATACCTCAACGAACATTCCAGGAGCTGTGCGAAATGCTGCTCTACCATTTGGAAAGCTATCGGCGTCTCTGATTACCACGATTCTTTTATCTGTGAACCCATGGACATGACTACTGAACTGCTGTCAGTGTTTGTCTTTCTCAGTTTTCTACCCTTCAAAACAATTTATACATGAATTACAACAGTGCTGAATGATTGCTCGACTAACCTGTCAGTTCATTTTAACTGCACCAGAAACAGCAAATACTGAGCAGTATATTGCATCTTTCAGGCGAATTGCATAAAATTGAATATGAGATTTCTAAGCATTGGCGACAACACTATAAGTAGCTGCAGAATAGCTCTAACAAGAAAATTATCCAACCCAAACAGGAGTACCTGAATCGTTTTTTGGACAGCCGATTGCCGGCAAAAAATTTATGATAGCATTTAAAGAGTCTTGGAGTCGGTAAGGACAGTCCTTGAGACCTTCTTATTTCGATCCAGACAGTTCCCGCCCGGGGTCAATACCCGTTCAGGCAATGCCATCGTCGTACTGCTTGTCTTTAAAACTAGTATACGACTGAGAAGTCGTCAGCGCTATTTTGGACATCAAGTCCCCACTTTGCATTAAATTTGTGAAAATCATCCTAGCATTAGTTTTGCAACACATTACATACTTACTATGTTTATCGAGTGATACATATTTCTTAGCTCCTGGAAACATGCAAAAGGTTTACCATTGAAGACAAAAGCGCATTTGAACGACATCACTGATCTACGGCCTATTCAACATACTGTGTGCGTTGCCGAAGGCTCTTGAGAGGCTTCTCAAAGAACAATGGTATCCTACTTAGAAGTTGCTGATGAACTGTTAGGCCGGCCGGTTTCGAGGACAAAGCATCATCAAAACCGCAGCGCTTCGAATGTACGATGATTCAGCATTCATTGTTCATTAAAAAAATCGGGCATATCGCTACTGCTCGATTTTTCAAAGGCTTTCGATACAATTTCACATAGTGAATTGCTGACCAAGCCGAGTGTTCATTTAAACTTTTCTCCCGCTGACGTCAGCCTGGCGGAATTGTACCTGCATGCAAGACAACAGATTGATTTTTTTGTGATGAACGCTACTCATGTAGAATACAAGTGCCGTTCAGCGTTCCTCAAGGCTCAATGTTTGGCTCTTTACTATTCTGCTGCCATAAGGATTGAGCCGCTATGACCATGTCAGTCACCTCGAGCCTCTACGCGTTTGACTGTTTAGCTCGAGTCACCTTTTACGTTTATCGATCGTGTTTTTGAGGAATTTGTCAAAAACACAACCGCCGTCCAAGTAGCAATGAAGGTTTTATTTCACTCTTATAATAGTTTTTATAACCAAAATTGGACTCGAAACATTACTTGGGCTAATACTCTTTATCGAAGATTCATCCAAACTCGTAGACGCCGCTTGCACTTTTGTAACCGATTAAAGCAAAATATCAAAAGATGTTTAACCGGTCGTTCGACTAAAGAATCGACAAAATATAAGGAATTATCGTGGCATAAGCAGCCTCACAGCGTCAGGCAAGTTGTTTGAAATAATAATAAGCTCTGTTATTCTATCTCATCCCTCCCAGTTGGCCTCGAGGTAAGACGCAGGTCTAATAAGCCAGTCGTCGTATGTTCAAATCTCGACTGGGAGAGGCTGTTAGAGTCAATAGGATCGTAGTACTGACCCCGCACTGTCCTGTATTCTAACAGCTGGTTGCGAAGTCTGTCGTATAAAAACAGAAGGTCAAATTTCGATAACGGAATCAGCACCCAGGCTTTGCTTTTATTCTCTCTCATCGGAAAAGCTACATCTCTGTCGATCAATATGGGTTTATGCCAGGGTGATCCGTTTGCACTGATCTTAACCTTATGGATTTTACGTCAACTTGTATCTCGTACATGGAGCACATGGAGCACATGTGTACACCGACTTAAAGGCAGCGTTTGACCGTATTGACCATCGAATAGATTTACGAAAACTTTCTCAACTTGGCGCCTCACAAAACTTTACTGAGTGATTTTAAGAAACCATACTGCTTGAAGGTTTTCAACTGTTTCCTGATGAGACCTCTATTAGAAAACGCATAGTGGACCGATCTGGACTCCATATCAACTAACCTGAAATTTACGAATTGAACGAGTGCAGAAGAGGTTCGTTCGCCTAGCGTTAGCTTAATCTTTCCAGGTGAGATCCTGTGAACCTGCCTCCGTATCCTGACCGCTGTCGCCTTATTGGGCTTGAATGCAATTTCAAGATTGTTTAACTTTTTTATTTTTTCTTGCATTATTTGATATTATTTTAGTACATCATTATAATTTCATTTTTGAATAATTTTTTCGTTATTTTTGTATCAATTTGGTGTAATTTTTAAATATTTGTTTCTTCGTTTTTTGGCATTTTTTATATTTTTTGTGCCATTTTCTGTCGCTATACAGAATTGGGAGATTGACTGAAACACACTTTTGTACCATTTTTATGTTATCTGTATCGTTTCTGTACAGCTCTTCATTTCTGTGGTGCTTTTTCAGCCTTTTTAGAAACTTCATATTTTTTTGTTGGATTATATTTTTTTATTCATTATCGCATAATTTCTCTGTTATTTTTTGTGTCGTTTTTGTATGAAGATTATATTATAAATCCTTTTTCTGTCAATGAAATGTGTAATATTTGTTTGTATTGTGTATTTATCGTAAGTGTTAAATCATTTTTACATTTTTGAGATCATCACTGCAACATTTCTGTGTCTTTTTTGGTATTATTATTTGTATCATTTTTGTGTGCTGGCACAGGATTACAACTATTCCGCTCAACTCGATCAATGGGTATGAGCGATCCGTAAACTGTGTACAGCAATCGGGGCCTGCCACAAAAGACGATCATTAAGACTGTCGCAGTGGCCTTTTAACCCAATGCCCTTCTGGCATACAAAAAAAAATCATTTTTGTGTCATATTTGTATCTTATTTGAGTTATATTTATATCAGTTTTGAGATTTTTCTGTAATGAATCTGTGATTTTAGTATCATTTTAGTATCATTTCTGTCAGTTTTATCATAAAATTACGATTTAAATATTAAAAAGCAAGAAAAGATTTAGTTTTCACATTTAAACTATGCTTAAAACGAATATTTTTTAGGTCGAATAAAAAAATCTTTTTGCTTTTTTTCGCCCCGCCTTCAATTGCCTAACACCGGAAGGACAAAAACTTTATAAAATATTTGTAATGGCCTTATTGCGTAATTTCTGCATTATTTCTCGCAGAATTTTATATCATTTTTGTACAGAATATATCTATATAAAGTCGCTTTTCACGCGAAGGATACGTTCCGCGTGAAACAAAACCGCGTAGATTCCGAAATTCGCGTAAAAACCACATAAATTACAAAATTCACGTGAGATATACCGCGTAAATTCCAAAATTAGCGTAAAAAAGCCTCGTAAATTCCAAAACTACGCGTACCAAAACTAGACTCATAGAGCATATCAGCATAAATTTCGAAATTCGAGTAAAAAAACCACTTAACCGCCGGGGTTAACAAAAGAAGGGTAGCCCCTCTCAAGAATGGAGGTCCAAATAGGTAAAACGGGTTGCGTTTCTCCTGCATTTAGACCGATTGTAGTTGCGCAAGTGACGCAAGGGAGACAAGAAGGTGGACGGGATATGGGGGATGAGGTTAGGAAGCGGGGCTCCTGAGAGGAAATATGTGAAAAAAGGCTTTATTTCTGTTTCCTTATAGGGATTTTCAGAGAGCAAATAGATGCCCACGTGATAGAAGTGGGAGTTGACTGGGAGGAAACCAACAGGGGGCGAGGAACGTGAATGTAAATATATGTTCCGCCATAAGTCAGGAACGCCTGGATGGTTCTTCATCAAACTTGGCACACATATTTCTAGACCCTGTAGTTGACAAAAGAAAGAGACGGTCTCTTGCAAGAGGGGAGAAAGGTTCAAATAGGTAAAGAGATGCATTTCTTTTGGATTTGGAACGGTTGTACAAGTGGTTGGACAACAAGAAGAGATTTCTGAAAGGAGTGAATAGCGTGGCCATTAGCAAGCAGTTCAAAAACGTAAAAAGATTTTGCTTCGCTTTATAAAGATTACCGATCGTTATTCAGAAATTTTTTTGAAGTCTTAAAATTTATTGCAAAATAACCGTTGGAACTAGGGTGAGGTGTCTTGAACCATCACAAGAACCTTCCCCGGCCCCAAAAACCACTGCATACGAATGTTCACGCCGATCAGATCAATAGTTTCCGAGTCTATAAGGGTCAAACAGACAGACAGACTGACAGAAATTCATTTTTATAGGTATAGATTTCTTCAGGGTGACCCCTCGACTTCTTGGAAAAAGTACGATTTCTTCCCGATATTTTTCAGCTTGAATTCGAATTTTTTTGAACAAAAATCCTCTTCCTTTTACGGATATAAGATAAAGGTAACATGAGTTGTTTACAATTTAGAGCAAAACTCACTGATCTGAACTACCACTCGTCTCAAATTAAGGAAATATATGAAATGCCCTTAAATAAATAAAGCGTATATTTTATTTTTTAAATGGTAGTTTTTCCAATTGACCGTCCTCTCCGGTAGAAAAAAGCAACAAAACAATGGTGTTTATAGTATCTAAACAGAATGGGACAAGACGTGAACGGGAAAGAGCGAAAAATTAGGTGAGGGATGATCATAGCAGCAACACCTCTTTACCTAAGCTGGGGGATCCATTGATCAAATAAGCTATAATGAATGTAATGGACTTGCAAGACCCTCGATAGTAAAAACTACAGTTATAAAAAATTATTTAATGCTCAATATAAAGGTCAAGACAAAACACAAAATTGGTCTATTTCTAAATCATTTTTCATTTCTTAGTCAGTTTTGTCTGTTATATATGTATTTTTTACGGTTTTTTAGTTTTTTAGTTCGTTTAGTTTTGTTTTTTTTTTGTTTCGATAATGTATTTTATTATTTTTGTATTATTTCATCATGAAAAGATACAAAAGATACAGCAACACTTTATTCAGCAAAATTGTAGATCTGGTTATTATCTACAAATGTGCCATACATCAATTTGTCAAATTTTGCTCGGCTAGGACGGTACTGTCAAATGAATCAAAATTGAGTCAAAGTGATCGAACCATCCCTGATTTCATGTATCATATTGGATCGTATGCTCATATTACGTTTATTTTTAAATCGTATATTTGTCAGTTTTGCATAATTTTGGTACAGTTTTGTATTATTTTTGTTTCATTATTGCGCTATTTGTTACTATTTGTGATATTTTCGTGTAGTTTTATCACAGACAATACGTTCTAATAATCATGACACTATTTTTTTTAAATTTGTAACTTAATTATAATTTTGTAATTTTATAATAATACTAAGAAGAAGAAGAGGCGAGGCACGTCCCCAGTGTACGCTATTCTAGACACGTCCGCGATCCATGTTCGCTCTATAAGTACAATACTTTCTGTCTCATAAAATATCATAATCCGTTACAAACTGAACAGTTCAATCCTCTTTATCCCTTTAACTTTAGATCACATTCAAACGCAAATGCTACCATTGCCGGCATCGCTTGAAATCATTTATTTATCACCTAGATAGCTTATTAAAAGCACACATGTCAGCATTAATCTCTCCTAATCTCGCACTCGCAATCATGAATATTTTGAAATAGATGAAGTTCCTCTGCAACACTCCTAGCACCGCACCGAAACCAGTCGTCACTATGTAAAATATTGCACGCGTAAATATGTCATCTTGGCGAAACCATCAATCAACAGCAGCGCAGGCAGCCCGAAAATGAATGCCTATTGAAATTAATTTCGTAATTTCGATTCAAACCGGAGAAATTTAGGACCGTACGCGCACGCACGCACGCACGCACGCACACACACGCGCACTCTGCCGTGACACGATTATTAATTACAGTTTAATTAGTTTGTAAACGAGTAAGCCGTACATCAAAAGCCTAGGCTTCCAAAGCAAACGCAGTTGTTGTTGGTGCTGTTGGACCACGCAGTGGTCTATCACATGCCTCCTTAATAGACCAAATAACACGGTTTTCTCATCATTACCGGACACAATAGAATTGATACACCATCCATTCGACGATCTACTTTCGAGATGTTCTATTCCATGTTACATGTTGAAAAGTCATTTTCATTCACATGAATGCGTTGCTGTTGGTGCTATCAATTTTATATTAAGGTCTGATTGATTGACCGAAACCAACGGAATTGTCAAATAGAAAGTAAATAAAACAGTTAATTATTAGTTGATGCAACTATGAAGGAGTGCGTTACAATTCTATACAGCGACAGCAACGACAGCAAAAAAAGCCGAACACCAACGCATCCTTACATGCGCTAAAGTTGAATCACAAGCATCCCGTCGGGTTAACCCAACGGAAAGGATGTTACTTCCTCTGTTCAACCAACTTATTCAATAGCGAATGAAAACAACGCTGTCAACCGGTTATGAGAACCGTCTACCGTTTCCCTTCCCTATTCCAAAAGAGCATAATTTCTGCTTTATGCCTTCGCTCTAATTATAATCCCATTCATAGGAAACCTGAACAAAGCCCGGTTCATTCATTGATGAAGTAGTAGTAGTCCTCCTGCCGCTTTCCTACTTACCACATGTGAACATTCCGGATCCTCCAGGCTGGTCGGTATGCCACCGTTCATCGTGAGCACATCGACCATGTGCTGGTGTTCCTCCGGCGGGAAGCCGAAGAAGCAAATCTTCTGCCCCTCGAAAGCCTTCAGCCGGTGATTTTTGGTAAACTCTTCCGAGTTCGCAACCAGACCGGGGTCTTCGCGATTTTGCCACGCGTGCAGCACCCAACTGGGACGGACGACCGCGAGGCGGAATGTCATAGCGTACCTATTTGTGTGCGAGCGACGAAGGATTATTTTATGGGCGTACATTTAAGATGTTTGAATTTAGTATACTTACTGATACTTTTCGCCACCGCTTGTGTTACATATTAGATGGGTAACCTTGGTGTTCATATCCTTGCGGATCGATCCGCCCATCGAGTGGATCAAATCGACAAGACGTGTCTGAAAGAGTGAAAAAAATACACTAAATGAGCAATAATTAAGTGTAAAACTAATAAAATATATTTTTCTACTCTAAATAATTCTCAAATTTCAAAAGTTTCGACTTTTTGGGGTCATTTTTTAATTTTCCATCCGAGGAAAAATATCAGCAAAGCGATAACGAAACGAAAAATTAGGTGAACGAATATTTCCATGACAAACGCCAGACCAGGCGGTTTATCGCTACAATCAGTGTTTGATTGAGAGGCATTTGAAGGTATTCCAGAGCAGAAAACCACAACTTCTTCCCTTCCGGCGCCTCCTAACACTGTTACTGGAGAAAAATCCAACCTACAATCGTAATTGCGTCAGCATCATCTTTATTCATGGGGCGTCCGTTGACTCCATACGCCGGGCGGCACACGACGGTCTTGCCAGCCGAACCAATGAAAACAGGGCAAATTTGAGTGCCCGAGGTCATTTGCCGCCTACCCGCTTCCATTGTCTACTGTCCCCACAAACGGAAGAAAAAGATGTCACGTTTTGCCCTCATTGGTTTGCTCTTGAAAGGTGCTATTTGCAGAGATATGTGTGGAGTATTTCCTTTCCGCAAATTACCGACTCATTCTTCCACACCAAAAGGAAACTCTTCCGCTACGTTATAATAATATCCTGGAACCTTCGACGTAGTTTATAATACAAAAAAAAAAAGAAAATCATCAACTTATTCTTACGTTTGAGCAGAACCAAAGCAACGCCGGTTAGGCTTGACACGTGACCTGAACAAATAACACTTGCTCGCATCATGGATGGTGACAAATTGAGGATCACAAAAAAAAACAAATTGGAAATGACATTGACTGTGGTTCGAAAGAAGCCCAGTTCAAATTTTTAGGATTTCCTATACTTCAGGATTTATCAATTATTCATTACTAAATTACCGCAATATCCAGAATCTTCAATCATGTTCCTATTTTCTATTAATCCGTAATTTCCCAAAAAAGCCTTTCATTTTTTTTCTACTTCAAACATACGACTAATGAAAAGAGAGCATCCAATTTGGGATGGCTCATCGCATCGTGTAGCGAATAAATGAACTCTTACCAGCTCATCCTTTTTGCGAATTCCGGTGAAGCACGTGATGACGCCTTTCATGCAATAGTTGTAGATGGGACGATTGTTCCGCAGCAGTCCTTCGCCGGCTCGGACAGCCTGCTGCAAAGCCGGCGGGCCAAGAATTCTGTAGAAAGAAAGGAAGAAAGACAATAAGTGGATGTAGGTAATAGAATCGAATTTAATAACGTCAAATTGAGCCAGGATACCAACATCGACCGGTCGATTGTTTCACAAATTTGATGAGTTTAAAATTTTAAGTAATTAAGTGCTCTCCCCTGGTGCACCAGGTTAACACATACGCAGGTATGAAACAAACAAACAATGAACCACTTTTCGAACATACACACATTCTCTCTCTGCAGACATCCCAATTCTATCGACGATGCACAACAAAAAGGATCGGTTTAATCCTACCAGTTTACTATCTCAATTATTAGAAGTGCAGCTGAAAGCTGCAGTTTCTACCTATCCTATCGTGGCCCAATCAGTAGCAGTAGTAGTTCAGTGATTGTCTTTGCTAACGGTGAATGCAACGGTTCCCTCCCACCGACCCGCCGCCCTTCGACTATTAGCACCAGTTGGATATTCCGGGCTTAGCAAAACTAATATATGTGCGCAACTTATTTTGGACAATTTCCATTGGGGATGAGGCACAGAACGATTGAACAAATAATCAGATTCCTCTTTCGGGTGTGCCACACAGCGTTGCTGTTTCCATCTCCTCTCCCACTAGGGAGACCACCGGCACTGCCGCGCCGCCAGCACCGTCTCAGCCACCCCCCCAAAAGTGAAGCAACATAAACGTTCGTTCGGAATAGCCTGAACTGGACACGGACTAGGATGAGTTTCTCACTTTAGCACATCGTTTGCCAACACCTCGGTTGTCGTTTTGCCTTCCCGCACACAGAACATTCTTGTGGTGTCAATGGGATTGTAATATCGGTTCTTTGTTAGCCGAGATTGCAGCTGTCTGGCGCACCATATTGCGAGGGTGTTTTTTCGAAGATTTCATGGAAAAACATGGTAGGATGGACCGGGATGAGTGGATGCGATAGGATAATTGTTGTTTTGTGAGATGTTTTACAAAACGGATGAGTGTAGTGCAACTGATTGAAGCAATTGAAATAAAAATATCCGAAAGGACATTGTCGTAGCTAGAGGGGGTGCCTGGGGTACCAGGCCCCCTCCAGAAATTTTCCTCATTGGAATTGGAAACCGGGAAAAAACTCAGTGTATATGTTCCTATATATATATCTTGGGCCACTCGTCGCAAATTTTCCACTCACAAAAGTCGCAAATCACTTTCGACCTGGTCGAGCCATCACGTTGAGCCCCCCTGTTCCTGATGCTGGTACAGTTGTCAAAGAGAACTATTTTCGTCGCACTGTAGCCTACTGACTTTCGCCAGATGACGATGGCAATCTCTCCAAATAGTGCTTGTAGCTCATGATTCATACGTCTCCGTTACTCTCCGCTTTCAGTTTGTACTCCGCCAAATATCGTCCGCAGTACCTTCCGTTCGAAAATAGCGTATGCCTAGCGTTTTGCGAAGGGCTAAGGAAGCCTAATTTCCCGCTTAAATGCGCAACTAGATCTTCTTACTAGTGTTGGTGTCCGTGTGCATCAGCAATCCCAAATACACGAACCCATCTGCCACTTCTACTTCGTCGCCATCAACAGTTACCATCCGCGAGAGGCACGCGTTTGTTTCCTTTGAGTATTTGGTCTTGGCCGCATTTACGTTTAGAACACTTGTCCTAGATTCCGATTTTGTCGGATCACCCCTTCAAGTGCGTTGTTGAATAGCATGCAAAATAAGCCGTCACCTAGTCCCAACTTTCGGCGCGTCTCAAAATAACTCGAAAGTATCCCCGAGATGCACACGAAACACAACACTCTCTCCAATGTAGCTCTGCTCAGTTGCCTCAGTTTATTCGGAAAACCGTGTTCGTGCATTATCTGCCATAGCTGGTCTCGATAGACTGTATCGTATGTTGCTTTGAAATCACGCGGACGGGTTGTACTCCCGACATATCTGGTAATCGCGCGGACCCTCATCAAGCCCGCCTGGTATTTCCCTACAAAACCTTGAGCTATCGGTGACAGCCAGAGTAACAAGATCATAATCAAAATTTTTTTGGAAGGCACCCCCTAGGCCCCCTCCAGGGAAAGTTCCTAGCTACGCCAATGCGAAAGGATAAACTGCGAATTTATAGATGGTGAAAAAGTGCAATTTACTTGAACTTATCGATGATTTCAAAGTGCATAAACACCGGGCTCACCACAACTGTGAAAAAGGGCGAGGTATATTTAAACTATTGGTAACTGATTGCCCGTTTCATTAATATATTCACTGTAGTGCCACTTTATGTATCATCCAGCAGCAGTCTCTACGAATCTGAATGAAAACTGGTTGGTGGCCGAGGTCCTCGCAAACCTGACAGCCAGTTCAGTGGGGTTCGACATCCGAAAGGTTAGGCTGCGATTTCCGCAAATAATTTCTCTGACTTCGGTGTCTACTGTGTTTCGTAAATAGACTCTGAGAGTTTCTTTGACGAAATCTCAAAAGAACTTTTTAACAAATCTCGGCAAACGCTGAAATATCTCGACCAGCTCGACGATTGGTTTCAAGTGTGGAGCACTTCCCAGCGACTGCTATCAGCGAAGTAGATTTTTTTTCGACTTTTGTTATTTGATTTTACTACTTGTGCTGGATATACATAATATAAAGTGACATTGATCTTTCTTTTCATAATAAGGATTTTTATTTTTTTAAATACATTTCTCATTGTAACACAAATAACTTGCTACTGATTCTCAATGCATGAGCACAATGTAAGTAACAACTGCAGACCAGTTTTGTGCGGAAAAGAGCAATTTACAAGACCTTTTGAAAATTTGGTAACTTCAGGTGATTTTGTACACACTCGGCAGCCGATTTCACAGACAAACACTCTGATGAGGGAAAGCTTTCTTGCTAACATCAGTGGTACAACTGGTTAACAAAAGATTCAAACATTCGAAATAAAAGATTGTTTATTCTATGCAATAGAGAAAAGCGAGTAAAAGACAGGTAAACTGGCCGGTCGAACAGTATTTTGTATGCCCGAGAGTACATTCGAAAGTCCAAATAATTCTTGAATGTACACTCAATCAGGAGCTTCTGGAAACTTGAAATTTAGATGAATTGGTGAACATTGTGAACGTTACGAATTACTGAAGAGAATGACAATTTGCGTCTTTCATAGTTCTCGTTCTGGCTGGTAAATGGCTTGGTAATGCGTACCATCGGTGCCTTGTGCACTGGGCATAAAATAGACCCCACAGTGGTTCACAGCCTCTTACCTAGCAACTCCTACCCCAACCTCCTCGTGGTACCAGCCGGGATACGAGCAACCTCGGGTGGAGATCGGGTAACCAACCCCGGTGGAAACCAAGGTCGTATGCTGACAGGGGAGGAGGGCTCCTTCGAGCTACGTTGGCCCTCCGGCGATACTGTGGGGTTGGTTGCGGGCTTTGCAAGCCTGAACCACTAAAAAAACCAAAGCAATGGACTCCGTAAGTAATAATAACTCTAATCGGAACAAGCGGCAAAGACCCAGGCGACGAAAACGGACTAACGATTGGAAATTAGGAACATGGAACTGTCGGTCTCTAAATTTCCTCGGAAGTACCCACGTGCTTTCTAAAGAAGTGAAGAGCCGCAAGTTCGACATCGTAGCGCTGCAGGAGGTATGCTGGAAAAGAACGATGGTACGTACGTATAGAGATGGTCATACCATCTACCAGAGCTGCGGCAATACACACGAGCTGGGCACAGCTTTTATAGTGATGGGCGAGATGCAGAAGCGGGTGATCGGGTGGTGGCCGATCAACCCCCGAATGTGCAGATTAAGAATCAAGGGCCGATTCTTCAATATAAGCATAATTAACGTGCACAGCCCTCACCTCGGAAGTACCGATGATGACAAAGACGAATTCTACGCGCAGTTGGAGCGTGAATACGACCGCTGCCCAAGACATGATGTCAAAATTATCATCGGGGACTGTAATGCTCAGGTTGGTCAGGAGGAGGAATTCAAACCGGTGATTGGACGGTTCAGCGCTCACCCGCAAACGAACGAAAACGGCCTAAGACTTGTCGACTTCGCCGCCTCCAAGAACATGGCCATACGTAGTACCTTCTTCCAGCATAACCTCTACCATCGGTACACCTGGAGATCACCCAACCAGACAGAATCACAAATCGACCACGTTCTGATAGATGGTCGGCACTTTTCAGACATTATCGACGTCAGAACCTATCCGGGCGCTAACATTGATTCGGACCACTACCTAGTGATGGTAAGGATACGTCAAAAACTATCTGTTGTGAACAACTTACGATACCGCCGCCCGCCACGGTATAATCTAGCGCGACTGAAGCAACCAGAGGTCGCCGAAAGCTACGCGTTATCTCTCGAAACCGCGCTGCCGGAAGAGGGAGAGCTGGATGAAGCCCCTCTTGAAGACTGTTGGAATGCCGTGAAAACAGCCATTAACAGCGTAGCGGAGAACGTCCTAGGCAGTGTGGCACCGAATCGACGTAACGAATGGTTTGACGAGGAATGCCAGCAGATATTGGATGAGAAGAACGCAGCGCGGGTACAAATGCTGCGTAGAGCCACCCGTCAGAATGTGGAGCGATACAAACAGAAGCGGAGGCAGCAAACCCGACTCTTCAAGGAAAAGAAGCGCCACCAAGAGGAGAAGGAGTGCGAAGAACTCGAACAGCTGTACCGCTTTCACGACACACGGAAGTTCTATCAGAAACTCAACGGATCTCGCAAAGGCTTCGTGCCGCGGGCCGAAATGTGCAGAGATAAAGATGGAGGTATCTTGACTGATGACCGTGCGGTGATCGAAAGGTGGAAGCAGCACTACGATGAACACCTGAATGGCGTGCAGGCGGAAGACCATGATAGCGGAGGAAGTGACCACATTGGTGCAGCCAGCGACGAAGATGTGCCACCCCCATCGATAAGGGAAGTTAAAGAAGCCATCCAGCGGCTGAAGAACAACAAAGCAGCGGGAAAGGATGGCATTGGAGCGGAACTTATTAAAATGGGCCCGGACAAGTTGGCCGGCTGTCTGCATCAATTGATTGTCAAGATCTGGGATACGGAACGACTACCGGAGGAGTGGAAAGACGGGGTTATCTGCCCTATCTACAAGAAAGGTGATAAGCTGGATTGTGAGAACTACCGAGCCATCACTATCCTGAATGCCGCCTACAAAGTGCTGTCCCAAGTCCTCTTTCATCGACTATCGCCAATAGCCAATAGATTTGTGGGAAGTTACCAGGCCGGCTTCATGGAGGGTCGGTCTACAACAGACCAAATCTTCACCCTGCGGCAGATCCTCCAGAAGTGCCGCGAATTCCGAGTCCCCACGCACCACCTGTTCATCGATTTCAAAGCCGCATATGATAGCGTAAATCGACAAGAGCTATGGAAAATTTTGGACGAAAACGGCTTTCCGGGTAAGCTTACTAGACTTATCATGGCTACGATGGATGGGATCCAGTGCTGTGTGAGAATCTCGGGTGGATTGTCGGACCCATTCGAATCTCGCAGGGGACTTCGACAAGGAGATGGTCTTTCCTGCCTGCTATTCAACATTGCGCTTGAAGGTGTTATAAGGCGAGCGGCGATCGAAATGCGGGGCACGATTTTCAATAAATCCAGTCAATTTATCTGCTTTGCTGACGACGTGGATGTTGTCGGCAGAACATTTGAGGCGGTGGAAGATCAGTACACCAGACTGAAACGCGAAGCAGAGAAGATTGGATTGCAGATAAATACGTCTAAAACGAAGTATATGCTGGCGGGCGGGACCGAGCGCGACAGGGCTCGCTTGGGCAGCACCGTGGTAATCGACGGGGATGAGTTCGAGGTAGTCGACGAGTTCGTATACCTTGGCTCGCTGGCAACAGAGGACAACAATACCAACCGTGAGATTAAAAGACGTATTATCAGCGGAAGTCGGGCCTACTACGGACTCCACAAACACTTGCGGTCGAACAATCTGAGCCCCCGTACAAAGTGCACACTGTACAAAACGCTAATTAGACCGGTTGTCCTCTACGGGCACGAAACGTGGACATTGCTAGAAGAGGACCTACGAGCACTCGGAGTTTTCGAACGGCGGGTGCTAAGAACCATCTTTGGCGGACTGCAAGAGAACGGTGTATGGAGGCGAAGAATGAACCACGAGCTCGCGCGTCTCTACGGCGAACCAAGTATTCAGAAAGTGGTTAAAGCTGGACGGATACGTTGGGCAGGACATGTTGCTAGAATGCCGGACAGCTATCCTGCAA
Source organism: Sabethes cyaneus (assembly GCF_943734655.1). NCBI lineage: Eukaryota > Metazoa > Arthropoda > Insecta > Diptera > Culicidae > Sabethes > Sabethes cyaneus. Next base: position 233,579,243 of record NC_071354.1, read on the forward strand.
AAATGGGTTTCGCATCAAATCCGGCAGGAACAAGACGAAGAGGGGCACAGCGAGCGAGGTGGCAAGACCAGGTGGAGCGAGATCTGGCAAGCACTGGGTGCCCGCGGAACTGGAGATCAGTTGCCATGGACCGAAACAGATGGAGAAATTATACTGCGCAGGCCTTGTCATAAAGACGTTAGGCCAATTAAGTATAGTTCTCGTTATAAACATTTGCATACAAGACATTTCCATCGTCCATCGAGTTATGAGAGTTCTAGCAAATCGTAACCGAATTGCTTGAGGAGTGAAATTTTTTCTTCTTCGTAAATCTTTTTACATACAGCTGATACTTGGCAATCCTACTTCATGTAACTGTCCATGAGTACGCGCAAATTTTTAAATTATTGGGCTATTGGGGATAGTCCACTCCATGCTTTTACTGCTGTCCATACTAAGTTTATTCACTACGCCACACGTTTCATTAGTTTTTTTCGGAAAGAGGAAAGATGTAATTGACTCTACTGTACTCTAACTGCCGGCTGCGAAGTCTGTCGATTAAGAAGGGTCAAGTCTTAGAAAGACGTTCAAGCCCAAGGCCTTCTTTTTTTAATTGAAAATCATCAGCGTACAGATGAAATTTGTAGTGCAGAAATTGTACAGGCACAACCTTTATGAACATAGCGAATAGAAGTGGTTCTAAAGTTGACCCCTGCGGGACTCCACTAGATACGTTGGATAAGTTTGATGAAAAATGCGAGTGGAGAAGACGAAACGCTTTAACTTTCTACATAGCGGTGCTGGTTAATGAAGTCAAAAGCTTTGCTGAAATCGAAGAGTACCATGACAGTGCAAATATATTTATTTATTTATTTACTACGTCTTCAGCAAAAAAAATTGTACAGATTGGATGCTTATCACCTATGTTAGTTGTCTTATGCTAACTTTGAAACGGTCTCTGGTTATGTGAAAATCGAAAACTACAATCACATTTCTCAAATAGAAGCCATTCGTTGGAGATATACGCGACGTTGCTGCAAAAGCTCCACTTTGTCAAACGCTTTGGCGAAATGTACGTAAATATTGTCCACTTGACATCGTTTCTCCAAACTCGAGTTGAGCGCGCTAGAGTATGTCATAAGATTTGTGGTAGTAGAACGGTTTTTCATGAAGCCACGCTGATATTCACTTATGATGGGTTTCGCCGCAGAATACAGTTTATCGTGTATCAGAAGCTCGAAGGTTTTCGCAAGACAACAGAGAGTCGAAATCGATCGGTAATCTTTAACGTCGTGGGCGTTTCCGGCTTTTGGAATAGGTGTAACGGTAGATAACTTCCAAGCTTCTGGAAAGACGCTCTTCAAGATCGACAAGTTATATATGCGACAGAGCGGTGGTCCAAGCACATCGGCGCAACGACAAACAAATCCAGCGTTAGTTCTACGGCCCATTGCGCAACAAATATCATTTTCAATTTTGGTAAGTGCTGTTATTGTTCTGCGGTAATGTTTGCTGTATCTGGACTGGACTGGAAAGAACACAATTTTGCACTAAATAGTCATTAAGTTGCTTTGCAACAAGTCCTTCGAAGATTTCAGATACAGCGAAAAGAATGCTCATAAAGAGCGCTCTTTTTGCTACCAACGGGGTAGCAGCCCCGTTACGCCATAAATACAAAAGAGAAGACTATACATTGCTCAACAAAGTTCTAGATTATATTTAACTCTACTTTTTCGAATTCTGCTTCACTGAGGCGCTGTAATCAAATGAGCATCCACTGAAAGCAAAATAAAGCCTGCATATATTTCATTGACTCAGTTCTGCAGTTTGGCCCAGTCAGCAAAACTTTCACGCTTCACAGTATTTATTTTCGCTCTAGAGAGGCTATCACTTCCATTTTCCGTTTACAATGACAGAAAATGATATAAACTCGCGCGAACGATTTAAACCATAAATGTCTTCGCTTACGATAGCGAACTCCCGCGAGCTTCCAAAGAACCGGAGTAGGGCTGTGGAGCAAGGGACCTTAGCGCTAAGTAACGGACTACATCATAGTGACAGCGGTGGCAGCTAAGCCCACGCCATTTTTGACTGGTGCCAAAAACCAGTTTTTTACCATCCGATAGATCTTGTAGAAATGTCGGGAATACAGAGTGCTCACGCATCACATCTTTATTGATTTCAAAGCAGCATACGATACAGTCGATGGTTCTGTAGTTAATGCACGTACATAGTTTTTCGGACAAACTAACGCCACTGGTCAGAGCTAATGATGAATTTCCTGTGCATCTCGAGACGCTCTAGAGTCCCTTCGAGACGCGGAGAAAGTTGAGACAAAGTGACGACTCATCCTTTATGCTTTTGAAAATGGTTCTTCAGGGAGCGATCCGAAGAGCGGCCGTTGAAGCGAGAGGCACGATTTTCAGTAGAAGTAGTCAACTCCTAGCAGGCTTCGCAGGTGACTTTGGTATCATAATAACCGGGAACTTTGCGGAGGGCAGAAGCAATCTACGCCAGACTAAAGGTGAAGTCTGAAGCTGACCGAGCTGAAAATAGATGTGTTGAACACCAAATATATGAAAGAAATACGTTCAAAGGAGACAAACGGCGACGAACTAGAAGAGGTAGATGAGTGCGTTTATTTGGGATCGCTGGTGACCGCGTAACAACACTAGTAATGAGATCCGGTGGCGCATTCTTTTCTGGCGTGTTCGAGCGGAACGTGTTTCGGAGAGCAAACTAAAAGGCGGTGTGTGGCGGAGATCTAAACGGGCTACAGTCTCTGCTTAAAGAGATACCCATCGAACATGTAAGGATGTCGGACGACAATACGGCGAAAACTATTCTCGTCAACCTCACCAGCATCAGGAACAAAAAATTACCATCAAAGTTTCAGGGCATCAAATGAAACAATTAAACTTAGTTTTAGCGTCTTTATTTTATTAAATTTTGCCTCCGTATCCGAATGCTCGTACTTTGGCCTTAACCCCATCCATGAAACTTTGCAGTCTCAAAATCGACATGTTTTGCATATTTTGCCATGCATTCTTCATTTCATCAACTGTTTTGACAACTTTAGGATACTTCAGAAGATTCCGCTTCATAATAGCCCAATATTTCTCAATTGGTCGTAGGACCGGTTATGATCTTGAGGGGTTATGATCTTTTGGCACGAAATCGGCACATTACTTGCCTTATGTCACACCAGCACGGCCTCTGCGTAATAGCATGAAACCAAATTCTACCAGGAGGTCGTATGACAGTTGTAAAACTTCAGAAGAGATAGAAATCGCTTTTGGAGACACTCTTTCAAATACACCGATCCATGCATGGTATCTGTGGTCTCAACAGGTATACTCCGTTGTTCACATGAACACCAAATCACCAAATGCTTACCAAATCAAGATTTCTTGGCAAAATTTGACATTTTCTGTTTTCGGAGGTTCTCTGGAACATTAAACTTATCTTTTGTAATGAAATACTGGTTCCCCGGAATCTGGTAGGCTTTCACGTAGGAGTCGTGGTCCATAACGTAGCAATAAGGTTTCGTCAGCTTTTGATCATAGTCAGCTTCTGGGCACAGCTTTTCGCGACCGTATTCTTATGGGACCTTCTGAACCTTGAACATACGTAATTCAGTTCGAGTTTTGTCCTTCTGCACGAAACTCATTGTTTTTGCTACCTCTAGAACACTGCATAAACAATGCACTTTACGCTTTCTCCATGCAAAGTTTCTAAATAAGTTTCCCAACGGTTCAAAAGTTATCACAATTTGAGTGTGTTGCAATTTTGTCGTGGACAACCTTTTCACCTACTTATTGCTGCTTTGCAGAAACGATAAATAAAACCACTCCCAGAGGCCCAATATTCGCGAATCCCTACCCTATAAGGCCTCGTCATATGATGAATTAGAAACTGACGAACCACTCAGAGGACCGACTTTTCTCTTCTGTTCCCGAATCTATTGTCTAAGAAAAATCTTTCTTGTCCTAGACTTCACAAGAGAGAGCCGAAGATATCCTCAAGTGGAATGGCATATACCAAAGCAGTCAGAAGTATTGTAAAAAATCCAAAGCAAACTCCTCCAGGACTTGCTAAATTGAATTCATCTAAAGAGTTTCTTCAACCGATTTTCCAAAGACCCATAAGGGAATAATTGAAAATCTTTTCCAGATTACATGTTTCCTCAATCGAAGAGAAACTTTTTTACATTTTCATCAAAAAGAAAGATAAATTTTTAAAATAAACGATGACCTTGAAAATGTAGATATTCCCATTGGAGCATAACTTCAAATTACAAATTTTAGAAATTGCGATTTTACTCATTTTTAATTACACATTTACTTTTTAAAGAATCAGACGTTTTTCGTGTTGCGTATTTTTTATTGTAAAATGCTAGTCGAAAGTCGGTCTTATTAATGTTTACTCCGGCGATTTTCATCGCCCGGTAACTCTACAAACCAGATAAATATTATTGAATCAGTTTGTCACAACTGCAAAACCTAATTTATAATGCTAAATGATTAGCATTGAAAATGATGATATCGTCGAAAATTAATTTTGCAATATTGAAATAATAATTCTGCGATTCTAACTAAACCAACCCATTGCGCTCACAAAATGTATTCTTTAGCTGGAATTGTTCTGAAGAATTTTTAATCTAATTTTTTCATTTCTTGACGCATTAACATGTTTTTTGCACCAATCGATTACACATTTTCCTACAAATTCATTGGCATGGGAAAAAAGAATGTATTTCGAAAGCTAAACATTGAAAATTGGGAGTAATTGAGAAGCAATAAATTCTGTATACATTTTCTTCACTAATTCTCAAACTAGCTACTGTGAGTAGATCAATACTCGTGCGTGACATGATGACGAGATTTGAAACAATATGTCATTCGTCTTTCGTCACGGTGCCATTACAGTTGATACCTCAGAAGTAACAAAGTAGACAACCTAGAATGGAACAGGATTGTTTAGTTTAGTTTGTTTTTGGATTGGATAGCAACTAAACGACGAGCAGATTTTTAAAATCAACGGCAGTCCACAAAAGAAGAATAAAAATGATAAAACGTGCGCATGATAAAGAGTTATTCGGACTCCTTGAAGTATTATTCAAAGTTTTCTTGGGAGTTAATATATCAACTTGTAGCACACAATTCTTCCCAATGATGCTCAAACAAACTAAATCGTTATATGAAATTTGAACAAAGATCCATAAAATTCGTAGTCGTACGCCAAGCCTGCGTTTGTGCCCACAGACTGATAGCCTGTTACGTTTTAGTATAGTGAATAATTTTTGTGTAATAAAATTGAAATTTAAACGCTGTGATGCGGGTGGTTGATATTTTAAAGAAAGAAAAAAAAATGGCAACAAATCATGTCAACAATAAACGGTCAAAGATCGCGCACACGAAATGTAGCTTCGAAATAATGCAATAATGTTTCCCATGAATTATTAATTCTACGATCGGGTGTAATAAATATTAATGAGTCCATTCACTTCCTACTTACAATAATTGTTTATCAAGGCTTCAATAACGAGGATTATAAAAACAGGCATCAAAAGCAGAAAAATTGGCAGAAAATTGTTCTGAAAATTGATTCAAAGCCATAACAGTAATTCAAGCGCAGATAATAAGCCGCCACTTCCAGACATAAAAAATACCAATAAATTTTACTTTTATTCCAATCTCATCGAAGTGCATTCCAACACCATACTATGACATACAGTATTAAAATTACTACCAATTACAATTCAGCTCAGGTTACTGAATTCGACCATCCAATAAATTTCCTCTTCCACTCTCGAACTTCCGCCGACTGTCCCAGCCCAACAACAAGTTACAGTTTCAAATCAACTCCGCTATCAGATTGTACCCGTTCCTCTTCCTGCTTTCGCAGCTCCGGCATCCGCCCGATTTCTGGCGACAGAATCAGTTGGTCAACGGGCCATAAATTCACCAATAAAATAATCAACTGCACTCTGGAAAATCACTCGAGGCACGAATATTCCGTACCGGGCGTGCAGTATAGGTACTACTCCATGGTGAACCCTCCGGTAGCAATAGGATAAATGTGCTCGAATGCAGTCGAGGCGCGAAATACTTTTCAACGCACTTGCCCCCGCTGCACACACGGGTGTCACACTGGAACTGAAATTTATGGCCAATACATGCCACCACACACGGCAAGGCGAAAAGCGGTTCCATAAGTGTGCACATCCTTGTGCCGCGGCACACTGCACAATTCACTGGAAAGGCGGATCGAGAGTGTACCGTACGGAACCGTACGAACCGAACGTGCGAATGGGACGATTCTGACCGGCGTCGTCTGCCGTCAGATGGGTGCAATTTCAATAATCATTAAATTAATTGTTTATCTGGTCGGTTTACTTGATCGGATGTTGCTGACGATTACACATGCTGGTGCGGTGCTCGATGGACGACATTAGTGGAGAAGTGTGAAGATTTTTATGCTAGCTTCTCACTTATCTTTACTAGCGCGGATTACTACCGGAAATAGTGTCTACACTTTCAAGGCGTGAATGAATATACATTGTAGAGATAGTGCGGTGCGCATAGTAAAAATCTTGAATTGCTACTGTAGGACTGATCTGATGCCAATAAAAAGCCATTTGATCTAAATATAGAAATGTATGCTGCAGTTATTTCAATTGTTTAATCTACTGAGTGTCACATCAGTAGTAATAGATCTTGGGAATCTATAAATGAAAAGAAAATAAAAAATAACAAAAGCAATTTCAAAAAGGAATTTCAAAACGTTTTCCCGCAGAAACTTTAATACGATAAAAGAAATTGTCAATTACAGTTAGAGAAACTAGGTCAAGAAAACTATTTCAAGGAAATTTCTAAACCACTTCTAACCCTTCAGTTACAACTATTTCAAAGATACTCTTCTCTGCTCCAGAGTAATGCCTGAAAACCACACAATCAGTCATGTATCATCTTTCGGAAGTCAGTATAGATTGTCAGTATTCCAAGCACTACTTAAGAACATAAATAAAACATATCCTGAAGTTTTCACCACTGGAATTCAAAAGACCCTTTGTCAAAGCGCAAAATGACTATGGAAAAACAGAGTCAACATTCACTCTAGCTCTAATTTTAGTTCCAACAATAAAATCAGCATATTCACAATTTCGAATTGAAAAGTAACTGCGATTAAATAAAACAACCGAAAAACTAGCTTTGAACAGAAACAAACAATCATATTCAATCGAAAGTTTATTTTTATTCCAACGCCACTTTATTTGTTCTATCTGAAAACACCAGAACGATGCATCAGCAAGCACACTTTTTCTAGTTCACATTATTTTTGCACCGCTTGCAAAAATTCTCCACTGGATTCCATTATGTAATTAAATTTACCATAATGGATCACTTGTTTAATTGCTGTAGTTCGCTACATTTCCCCCAGGTCACGGGGGAATACAACTGCGATTTCACTAATAGGTGACAATATAGCATTGTCGGAGTCGCCTTTCCGCCCGCAGCCCGTAGCCCGTGCCGGTGAGCGTAGCCAAATTACGATACGGATTGGAGTCCCGTTTTTTGAGAGGGTTTTTAATGGGACTTTTGTTGAGTGCAAAGTTTAACTGCCGACTAGCAGTTTCGAAATAAATTCACTACCATCTAAAACCGATAGTGCATGTATGGCGGTATGGCGAACGTGTACAACATACGGAATTTGTTTTTAATGACACTTGTGCTCACGCTTGAAAGTTCAAAAACACTTAACACTAACAAAAAACAAAATCTATTACGTTGGACAGTAATATTCTTGAAATACTGCCCCACCAATTCAACTTACCTATGCTTGGAGCGGTATATTGCATCGTATAGCGGTCCCTCGAACTGATTCAGCACGAAATAGGTGATAAAGCTGTGGTCCGAGACGTACTCAGTGCCAGTTTCGGACAGAACGATCGGTACCTTGAAGACTTGTGCCGCCGCCAGAGTGGTTTTGTCGTGCGAGCCTACCAGACAAATTCGTGCATTCTCCGGCGTTGGTGGTGGCGTAATCGACATGGCTGAAAGGAAGAAGAAGTAGAAACAAAATTAGCAACCACTTATGAAGAATATTCTAGAGAAGTAAATTTTAGGTTTATCATATGTGTAAAAATATCTAGAATCTGTCTAGAGATTAAAAAAGCAGAATTTTGTGTTTAGCTTATGTGTTAAAAAATCTGTGCTTTGAATGTTGATCTGTGATTTTACAGAAAAAGTTGGCAATTCTGGTGTTGCTGATATTAAGTATAACAGTAAACAGACGACCAACTCTACGTGTTATATTTCTTAATGCGATTAAGCAATAAATATGATTTGTTTTAAGATTTATCATTAGCTGCACAAGATCACGGCAAAATATTTATCGTTTGCAAACTGTGATGTCAATGAATCTGTTAGTTAATTTCTCTTATGTTTTCAAACACTAAAAGCGATTTGTTTCCATCACTGGATAATAGAGAAACGTTTGGATGGGATGAAACCGGATTGGACAGCATCAACATGACAAGTTGTAACAAAATCATTTGAATTTTCTTGAAGATTTATTCGAAATTGTGAATTTGATTTTGTGAAACTTTATTTGAAATGGCATTTTAAGTTATTTGAGCTTTTCTTTGAAATTATTGGCTACATAATTGTTCAATTTCCCTATCACTGACGACATATAGGACTCGAATGAATGCACGTTTAATTGATCTAATGTCTTACGACAAGGCCTGCGCAGTATAATTTCTCCATCTATTTCGGTCCATGACAGCTGGTCTCCAGTTCCGCGGGCACCCAGTGCTCGCCAGATTTCGCTCCACCTGGTCTTGCCACCACGCCCGCTGTGCCCCTCTTCGTCTTTTTCCTACCGGATTTGATGCGAAAACCATTTTTGCAGGATACTTGTCCGGCATTCTAGCAACATGTCCTGCCCAACGTATCCGTCCAGCTTTAACCACTTTCTGAATGCTTGGTTCGCCGTAGAGACGCGCGAGCTCGTGGTTCATTCTTCGCCTCCATACACCGTTCTCTTGCACTCCGCCAAAGATGGTTCTTAGCACCCGCCGTTTGAAAACTCCGAGTGCTCGTAGGTCCTCTTCTAGCAGTGTCCACGTTTCGTGCCCGTAGAGGACAACCGGTCTAATTAGCGTTTCATACAGCGTGCACTTTGTACGGGGGCTCAAATTGTTCGACCGCAAGTGTTTGTAGAGTCTCAACTTTTAATCTCACGGCTGGTATTGTTGTCCTCTGTTGCCAGTGAGCCAAAGTATACAAACTCTTTCGACTATATCGAACTCATCCCCGTCGATTACCACGGTACTGCCCAAGCGGGCCCTGTCGCGCTCGGTCCCGCCCGCCAGCATATACTTCGTTTTAGACGTATTTTTCTCCAGTCCAATCTTCTCTGCTTCGCGTCTTAGTCTGGTGTACTGATCTTCCACCGCCTCAAATGTTCTGCCGACAGCATCCACGTCGTCAGCAAAGCAGATAAATTGACTGGATTTATCGAAAATCGTACTCGCATTTCGATCGCCGCTCGTCTTATCCCAAGTTGCACATTTTTCGCACTTATTGTGGCAGAAACTTATTTATAACTAAAATTAGTCGTAAATCGGTTGCCACAACTGGATTGTAACAACTGTGCTAGTAGGGATAACACCTTCAAGCGCCAGGCTGAATAACAGGCAGGAAAGACCATCTCCTTGTCGAAGTCTCCTGCGAGATTTGAATGGGTCCGACAATCCACCCGAGATTCACACACAGTACTAGATCCCATCCATCGTAGCCATGATAAGTCTAGTAAGCTTACCCGGAAAGACGTTTTCGTCCAAAGTTTTTCATAGCTCTTGTCGGTTTACGCTATCATATGCGGCTTTGAAATCAATGAACAGGTGGTGCGTCGGGACTCGGAATTCGCGGTACTTCTGGAGGATCTGCCGCAGGGTGAAGATTTGGTCCGTTGTACACCGACCAAATCCAACGAAGTACACCCGACGTTGTACACCGACGAAAAAGTCCTAATAAACAAATAACAACAACAACAACATATACGACTGGTGTGACTGGTGCGTTGACGATGTGGATGCTCGAAAATAAGCATAAAGACAGGATATAAGACACTTGCACGGAACAGAGCAGGTTTGGATAGCATCAAAATAACGAGTTTGTTTTTCAAGGAGGTTGCCAGGCCGAAGTACACTTAATGATGAAAAATTATTTGAATTTTAAGTAACGCTCAATCAAAAAATTTATTTATCTGTCAAATGTTGTGGACTGCATCCGTACTTTATAGTTTAATTGTTATCTTCATTAAATTTACTAGTTGGCAATCTAGAGTGGGCAATCATGTAATTCTACTAAGCATGTTATAGGCTTTGTTAACAATCGTGCTAGCGATTTATGAATGCTAATTTTGAATCAAGAATCAATCCTAAATCTCTCACTGTAATAAACATCATTTCACATATTTTTGTGCTAGGTGGTAAGCGGAGAAGCGGTTGGATGCCCTCATTTGCCCTAGTTTTGAAAGAGAACAACGACTCGACTGTAAAAACATTGCTTAATTCTGCATGTAAGGTGCTCTCCAGTATCCTGTTCTGTAGACTAAGACCGTGATCGAAGTACCAATCTGATGTTTATAAGGGTCGCTCCATCACGGAACTATGTTTACCCTGCGTCAGTTACTAGGCAAATTCCGGGAGTACAACTTGCCGACTCACTGTTTGTGGACTTTAAGGCGGGGTACGATTCAGTCAAAAGAAATGAACGGTGGCAGATAAGACTAGAACATGACTTCCCGACGAAACTAGTTAAGCTGATTCATGCGACGCCAAAAGATCGAAATCATGCATCAGAATAGCGAATGAGACCTCAGCGCTTTCGTGATGATGGATGGACTGATGCAAGAGGGTGCACTCTGTAAACTGCTGTTCAACATTGGCTTGGAAGGTGCAATACGAAAAGCAACGTGCAAAGGAACGGGAGTATCATTACGAAATCTCAAACGCTTCTGGGTTTTGCGGATGACGTTGATATCATCGGATTCAACCGTAAAGCAGTGGAAAAGGCCGTGGGACCTTTTAAATGGGAAGCAGCGAGATTGGGACCTAACATTAATACCGCCAAAACGAATGGTTGCTGTCGGTTTGATGTTTGTGTAGAGGTGCAGCTGGATATGAAACGATATCAAGTAGTGGATATTACCCTTGTCAGAGAATGTTAACGACCATTTTAAGGCCCGCCCTTTTACCTTTCCGCTTTTTATTAAAATTTGGGCAGTAGTAGGGTCGACTCATTTAGACACTTTTAACCACGAGGTCAGTCCCGGCGTATTGGATAGCATTCATGACTCTCACGCCGAGGACCCGTATTCAAACCCAACCCCGCAGAAGTCACGAATGACCCAAGCTGTTAAAGTGACTATAATCTAACAAAACAAAACAACTTTTAACCACACGGGAACTGCAAACCAAGAGGTGGCAACATATTATTCATGTACCGACATTTATCTGGTGTCGGGCTTAACGTAGATTTCACCATTTGTCACAAAGCAAACAGTTTCATGAGTCACATCCTGTACAACTTCTTTGCGCGAGTTATGACCACCATATTCTGTTGGTCAACCGGGTTCGGTGCCTTCCGAACTTTATACATGTGCGGTCCAGAATATGTCATTGTCATGCACAAAACGAACAGAAACTTCCGCCATTTTTGCTACAATCCGATATGTTGGATTGATTATTTGAATTGGTGGAATCGGAAGTGCGGTGCCGCGTTTCCTACCGCTAAACCAACGTTTTCATCTCTTCGGGTACCTACTCACTCGTTTTCTCTCTCTCTCTCTTCTCTCTCACGCTATCGTTCTCTCTCGCTCTCTTGTTCTCTCTCACTCTCTAGTTCTCTCTCTACCCAAGTAACAATGTAAGTTTTATTGCGTTCTTATTGTGATTTTCATGACCAGTGTTGGTCATAAAAGCCTTCATAAGAGTGTAATAAAACTCAAATTGTTGCTTGGGTAGTTCTCTATCTCTCTCTAGTTCTCTCTCGCTCACTCTCTAGTTCTCTCGCACACTCTTTTTCTCTCTTATACACAGTCTCTTTCTCTATATCTACGATGTCCACTGACTACTGCAAATCTCTAAATGTTTTAGAAAAACTATAAAAAAAATTTTGAAGAAGAGGAAGTGCCTGAGGCGAAGAATAATTAATCATTCTGAACTGGAAAATTTCGATATATAGACCAAAAATATATTGGGATGAAGGCAGGTCAGGTTCGCACCCACACTGTAGGAACACGACTGTTTTACTAACTAAACTACCGTCACCCGCTTTGTTAGATAGTCTAATATCTAATTCAGTTTTTATTCTCCCAATTCTATCACTCCCTGTATACGCGTCACACTTTCTCTTGCGACGATATTATTATTTTTACCACCGAGTAAATATACTGTTATCTTACTCGGTCATTGTGATAGAAGCAAATCAATACATTGCCGACGTACGCACGGCAAGCCTCGAATTAAATCCACCAACACCGGGTGTGCTTTATTTCTGTCTAATTTATATGTATATTTGATTTTTTTTCTAAATGTTGCCTGTTCCGATCATTTTATTTAAACCCTGCAAGTAAAACTTTGTATTTGCGAATAAGTCTAATAACATGGCAATGAGCTCTATAGTATGTAAGTCTAAGCTCTACAAAAAATCAGTCTTAAGATTCATTTACGTTTTACGATTGAGAACCAAGGGAAACTAATTTCACGATTTTTATCATGTTAGATCGCTAAATGATAAAGGGCAAACACGATAATATGACAACACTTACAACTAGCCATAACTTTTTGACGTTGGATTACGTCTTTGTTTACTATACTGGATAGCAACGGAAAACGAAAATAAAAGTGTAACGTTAGAATGAAAGATTTCGAATGCCTATAACTTCTAAACTACTGAACGAAACATCACTATTAGTGTGTCGCTGGATAGATAAAAAGTCCAGCAATTTTGTGGCAACATACTTATGAGTAATTCTCGCTGAAACGGGGCACTACTGACACGAGGTCTTCAAATATTGGAACTTTTGCGCTTAATTTGTTGAAAACTGTTGAAAAATAAGAATTTCACTTTTGATACCTCGAAATAGTGGACCTTTCGTTCGCCAAGGGGCCCAATAGTTTAAAAAAAAGTTGAATTTTGAGCAAACCTTGAGATCTATATCATGTGATATTTCATAAATTTGCCATGAAACAATTAACAAATGGTCCGGTTCTGTGAAGAAGAAGAATAGGGCTTTCAAATGGAATTAAAAAAAATTTGGCGGCTATCTTGAATTTGGTCGCAATATTGGATTTTATCAAAAAATCGCCATTTTCACCATGAGCCAACCGATTTGCAATTCAAGACCACCATTGGAAAGCTGAGAAAAAATGCTATTAGACACATTCATAAAATTAGGTGTGCAATGGCATTAACTGAATTTGTAGTTCACAATTTTCAAGTGATATTTCCAAAATATGCTATGAAACAAACTACAAACGACACGGTTTTGTAAAGAGGTGAGGTAGGGCTTATAAACGAAGTGAAAAATAAATTGGCGGCCATCTTGGATTTGGTCGCCATGTTGGATTTTATCAAAAAATCGCCGTTTTCGTCATGAGCCCCCCAACCGGTTTTAAATTCAAAACCACCATCTGAAAGCTGAGAAAAAATGCTGTAAGAATCATTCATCGAATTACATGTGTAGTGAATTGAAACCCATTGGGTCATGATGAATTTCTGCAGAAGATTTTATTCGAAGTCGGACGGTCATGTGAGGTCACCTAACTGTTGTTACATTATTATTCAATAAAGGAATCAATTACATTTTTATAGTCATTAGAATATTAATAGCCACAGCAGGTGATCGATTGATCTTCGTATAATTAACAACCTATCCATTATGATACTTTGCACTCAAAAAAGATTTATACGCTGATGAGAAATGTACATTTATCAATTCGCTTCTGGGCTAGAAATCACAGCAAAGCACGAAGTGAACTGAATATTTCATGAGATAAAATAAATTATTCTACTCAAAGACTGCTCTGAAACGTTGTTCATCATTCAATGATGAACAGCCCATACGAATGTGCTGCTCCGCCTGATGATTTATGATGAAAGATTCTTCGTCCTTTAGTGAACGCTGCTGTATCAATGCGAAATTTTTAACAAAGTTTGCTAGAAACGCTTTAACTATGAGTCTGCCAGTAGCTAGGCTAGCTGGCTGTTGGGACGAGGGGGGATAGATAGGCAAGTTGCAAACATTCCACCACCGCCTACATCCATTAATTATCATTATCGTATTATGATAATATGAGTTCATTGTTTTTAGCGTCTTTCCACTTGATTACCTTCGGTTTCGATGCGGTTCGATGGGGCGCCAGAGCTAGTATGTAGTAGGAAGATACGTTGGTCGTCGAATGTTCAAGGGATTGTTTCCCATGCACATGTTACTCTGTGGCAAAGCAAATCGAGTGCAAGGATGATTAAGAACGGGGTAATAATTTTCCTGCTAAAGTCGAGTTTATGGTGTTGATAGAAGCGGAGGAATTATGGATCGTTTTAAAATTATCAAAACAATACCAATCTAATTAATTGTAGTCTACAGAAAGATAACACCCCTAGAAACGGTTTTTTTCTAAGTGGTTAGCTTCATCACTCGACTGTTAATTAGCTGTCCAAATGACTTTAATGAGATCAGCTATCATTGTTTTCAATCTGTTCAGCAAATATGATATCACACGTAGTACAAAAGAGGTGGTGGATGTGTGGCGACAAACTAGAAGATAGTAACCCATTTCTTATAACGTCTATTACGGGATGGGTATTAGATTTCAAACTAAGCTAGGAGGTAAGTTGAAACCAGACTGGATAAACGTACTAATGCAGTCATTATACACGATTACAGAAGTTATTTTTGTTAATCAGGACGTCTGCTAGTGTGATGATAAATTGATTAGCACAATGATTTTGAGATGAGAATTACCAATTTGAATCCAATCTCAGTTAATTAGATAACATCCGAAAATAATTGATTGCATTTCTCTCTGTCAATTTTGTCCTTAATGCAAAGTCTAACGATGCTGATGTCGCATGACTAATTGCAGAGCAATTCAGATAGCCCAGCACAATGCATGTTATTGGCCTAGGAAAGATAAAATATTTCACAGCTAAGCGTCGAACCAAAAGTTATCGCCAGACATTTGTTCATCAAATGGAATGCAATCCATTATGTCATAGTTTACAGAAAAATGTTGTCAAAACACAACACACCGTGTAGGAAATCAAAGCACCGTGCAAAATGCCCATTAAACAGCGCTCGTTTGTCTCACATCGCTCAACGCCTTCCGCACACTGACGGATGGTTTCGAGTCATAAATCACAAGAAAATGACTCAATTAATTAAAAATTTCAATCGCTCTGTGCCCTTCGCTAAAAAAAAGGAAAACACTTTCCACCGCTCGCGAAGCGGTAGATGAAACACAAGTTGAAACACCTACCCCTACCAATGCATCATCATCATCATCATTCGCGATATTTTTGCTTACCGAAGCATAAACAATAACAACATGAGAATTAAGTTTAATCCATCTGTAGCGCACAGAAACAATCAAACCGTCGCCGTGGGGCAAGAGATGAAACCCGTCTACTTTCCGGTGTAGTAATCTAACAACAAACAACACCATTCGTCGTGTTCACACCGTGGAAAATGATGAGGTCAAAAGTGTTCGACGAAACCGCCTGAAGTGTTTGCTCCGTGTTTTGGGGGTTGTATCAATAACCCCAATTTTTATCGCAACACTTTCGTGTGCCATCGAGATGAAACACGAGCGGTCAATAAATTTGACGTTTTATGACTGTTTGATTGAGAAGCATAATTTATCTGCCATATACCAGGTGTCATCACTCACCGGATCGCCGCAGAAAGCTTTGGGCCACAACAGAAAATTACGTAGGAACTGAACAACCGAAATCAGTTCAAATTATGCCAATTCGTGGTTCTCCGGTAGATCCTTCTTTGTATAAACCTATCAAACATGATAATGTTCCACAGAACATAACAGCCTGTCATGGATACTTTACGAGTGAACTAATTTTCCACTTGTAAGACTCCGATCCTCTTAGAGCTGGAAAACACGACCCAAAACGTCACGTGCTGTTACTTCGTGCCTGTCAGCTATAACAGCTGTATAGCAGCGTGGAATGGATCATTATAGGGGAGGGTCCCGCAACAGGTGGGAAGTAAGCCGAAGAGACGTGGGGCGGGCGTTTGCCACGCGTCACATCGTTCTCATCTTGAGCAAATATTTCGTCGTAGCACACAGCCTTTGCAAGGTTAGGTAGATACAAGTCCATCCCACAAGCTGCAAGATGCTTTCGTTTGTTTTCAACTGGAAATCCAATTAGTGAAATGAATTTACGCGCCTCGCAAATTTCACATCATGCAGTAGCAACAATTTTCCACCTTGCGCCAATTTATCACAGCTCGGAGGTTCTTCTTTTGTCTCCGGTGCAAGAATGGTTTGCGTTGCGACAGAAACTGAAACTTGTGATTGATTTGAATCTAGCGGGAAAAATGATAACCTGAATTATAATATTTCAATGACAATTAGTAACACGAGTCAATAATTTATGTGCACTTAATTAATGTTCTCTTTGAGTGCTACCCAATCACTGCCGTTAAACTTCAATCACAGATTATCGGCAACAACGGAAAGTGGGCAGAATTTATACGCTCAATGATTGTGGCTTTGTGACATTTTAAGCCGATTTACTGTCCCTTTACTTTTCCGCTTTGGAACGAAATTGTCAGCAAAGCTAGCCTATATTGTATGTATGTATGTATGCATAGGAACATTTTCCCATCCAGCTGGACTGGACAGCAAACTCTTGTGCGGGCACAACTAGAGTAGAGGGATAATTCAGCCCTTGGTTAACAAACGGACCAGCCGCCAGGACAGTTTTGCGTGCTGCGTGATACACTCACACACAGCTCCGCATTTGCTTTCAAATAGGATTATTCCGATGTACGGTCAAACGGAAAGGTTATACAATTGCTCAGCGTTGGTCATCTATCGAAATATCAACGCAAAACTTCATGTAATCCCTTCGGGATCAAAACGAAATTAATTGACTGACTGGCAGCTGACCACAAAACGACCATAATCGGTTTGCTACACCTAGCTATTTTTTTAAACGTTTAAAGTTCAAGCTTTGAAGTTTGAACAAGATTTTTTGTTGAACGCTAATTAGTAGTAATAACAGTCAATGGTCATTAACTTCTGGATTAGAGCGAAACATGATAGAATATGGCATTTCATACTCAAAATGTTTAATACCAACAGTCGACATCTGGTAATAGTAACACTCAGAGTGATAAATGGTAAATAAACTCATGTCCATTAAAAATACTACATACATTAAAGTCTTCGAAAACATACCCATTGCGATTTAGAACAACTTTGCTGAAGACATCATTTGCTGAAGACTTTGCTGAAGTCAATAAGTGCAACCAAAACTGACGAAATGAAAATAAATATTTTGAAAACTGAACCTGATGGATTGACATAGTGTGTCTTCAGTAAAATTTTACTCGTAGCGAAGTTTGATATTGAGGTACGCTATTATAGCCTATTTTAGTTCCTATTTTGGTTCGAATTGACCCATTTCGCTGACTATATTATTTCATGCAATAGAAAGTGTGGGATTATGGCATGCAATAGTGGGTGTGGAACTCATTCTTCCAGAAACTTCCCAGCTAAGAACAATTTGGGATGAATCTAAGATACGGGAGCAGTTTATTTTTTACCATACCGGCAAGAAAGGAAGTTCTCATGTCATGGACGGTTATTGACGGTTTGGCGATTGGTTGAAGTTTTAGGAGTGTCTTAGTGGTATAAACCGAGAATGAAATTAAAGAAAACTTTTTTCACGATTAAATTTCACTATTAATCTTATTCACGACAAAAGTTTTCGTTAATATAAAGGTTCGACGATTCCTCAACTTAATGAGCGGGTGTACTCCAGGCACTAAAGATAAGATGGCAACCGCATGACAAGACTCAGTAGCGGGGCCCAAGTAAGGCAACCTACACGAACAAAGTTACTTCGAACAATCAAGAATGTTCGACTCGAAGCATTCGGGGTGAACAAAAGGGACGAAATAAGGACATGGCTGCTTAATATCTGGAACGGTACACTCTGAATTTCATGGGCGAAGACAGAGTACTACGGTGGCACGGACAGCTCAGCGTCACGAAACATCATGATCGTACGGGCTCTCCGCCAAATCCTCCAGAAATGGCATGAGTGCCCCGCCAAGTTAGCTTCTAGGTACGATGCTGGTCTAACAATCCAGTCGTCATATGTTCGAATCTCAGATAGGCGGTGCTTGTTAGATAGAGTCAGTAGAATCGTCGGTCGATAAGGAAGGGTAATGTCAAATGACGGTTTAAGCCCTCGACATTGCTTTTTGCCCACGCATCATATTTGGGTGGACTTCAAGGCAGCATATGATACAGTCGACCGCGAACAACTATGGCAGATAATGCACGAGAACGGATAAACTGAGGCAGATGATCAAAGCTATCCTGGAGCAAGTGCTACGGAGTTCGAAAACAGACACTGAGGAAGCCTGCAAGTCGTAGGCGAAATACGTATCTGTCGTGAATAAAATACACATAGTAGAATTAAATTGGATAAGTTTTCTTATTTTTTATTTTTAGGTTTCGTATTCTACTAAGACGCTCCAAAAACTTCAGTCAAGTGCTACGTGTTTCTTTCGGAGGCACTCTCGTATCCTTTGAAATCGCGTAGAGGGTTGCGGCAAAGGGATGGACTGTTCTGTATGTAAATTAACACCGCTATTGCAGGTGGCATTGCGGCAAGCGGGCATTGAAACGAGAGGAACGATCTTCTGCAAAAGTAGACAATTCCACAATTCCTAGCCTTCGGAGACGACCTTAACATTATTACTAAACCTTGCGACGGCGGAGGCAATCTACGCCAGACTAAAAACGTAGGCTAGGAGGATTGGGCTACAATAAAATATATATGATAGGAAGAAGCTCCATAAGAAACAACGTTCGCCTCAATGTTGCGAATCGAGCGAGGAATCAACAATGCCCACTCACACGCGAGAGAGTATGTGAACCATAGCATTCAACGCTTACACCGCTCACGCAGGCGTAAAAGAAACAGCCGCCGTTACTGTGTGCGGTCTTTGGAATCCATCATTGTCTCTCGAATATTGACAGAGTTGCCAGTCTTCTTGTTATGGGGTCTTCGTTTTATGTCTTTCTTGTTCTGGTTTTTTGAGTTATACGTTACTTATGCATTAAAAATGAACTAATTTTAGATGGCTATGAAAAATAAACTACAAAATATAATTCAAAGGAACAATTTTTTCTTGAATCCTACGCTTATGAAGCGTGTAACACTCAAGTCACTTTTTACGCGAAGGATACGTTCCGCGTAAATCAAAATCGCGTAAAAAACCGCGTAAATTCCGAAAGTCGCGTAAAAAACCGCGAAAATTCCGAAATTCGTGTAAAAATAACCGCGTAAAAAAACCAAAATTCGCGTAAAAAAACTTCGTGGATTTCAACGTTCCGTGAAAAAATAGACTAATTGAGCACATCCGCATAAATTTCGGAAATCGCGTAAAAAACCGCGAAAATTCCGAAATTCGCGTAAAAATAGTCGCATAAAAAACCGCGTAAAAAGCGACTTCAGTGTACAGAAAAGTTGAACATCGTGAGGCACTCCGTGTCCTCTCCCATCTGGAGAAAGGCAAGCGCGTCGAACGAAAGGCTGGTTCCGGCGGCCCCATCGGTGCTGCGCGATCGTAAAGTGTAGCAGAAACTAAAGAGGAAGGCCGAGAGTAAGAGTAGAGGTGTAGTAGAGTCGTAGAGTCAGTTTCGTAGTGTTGAGAAACCAAAAGCAACGAGTTATCCGTTGGAAGCCCGTATATGTTTTTTGAAAATTAAGGAGACATAAACGACTAGAATTTTTGGCAAAATCAAAAAAAATATTCCAAATTTTGATTCTTCAGTCTTTTCCGCTTATTTTGATACTAATTTTGTAATGATCCGACCACGACAAGTGGCCGAAAAACGATCATTCTGCTACCCACACTCTCGCGCACGCACATCCTCACATCGTCTTCCTGCAAAGCTTATTTTCCATTCAAAAGGCTCGAGGAAATCAGCAGCCCCTGAGGTTAGTGGCGCACTGGGATACAAATTTTGCGTAACTTTTTCTTTTCTTTATCTTCTTTGGCTCGATTCTACTCACGGGCGGGAGTCCGAGCCCTCGAGTGTAATCGGTATCAGCAGCTCGGGCTGCAACGACAGACGAAAGCGACGACTGTAGCTGTTAGCTAAACACACAGTTGCAAAATCTCGTTGCAGTGCATGAATAAATAAGAACAAGATTCCGAAAAAGATGCTTATACTGGCGTCTTCGTTAGAATGAGTACGCGTGTCTCAGAAAACTAGACAACACGAGTGTAGGCTTCGCAACATCTCCAGATACTTCCTCACTTTCCAACAAATGAACATGGATGCTTAATACCAGGAACTGTACATCACTGAGCTTCGTGGGAGACGACAGGGTGCTACTCGAACAACAAAAACTCCGAAAGTTCTGCACCACCGCACCAAAACAGTAGAGCGATCAACGAGCTGGGAATGGGCTTTGTATTGACAGGCAGAATGCGGGATCACGTGATGTACTGGAAGGCAATCAACGAGAGGATTGTTGAAGGTAAGCTAGACAACGAGAAAAACGATTTACGCGAAGCTGGAGACAATGTACCCGCCACAAGACATCATGATCATCCCGAGGCCTGGTGGCCAGCACTTTATATCCTCAAAAGGAGTATTGTAACTGACACTAGGCACTACTTGGAGAGATTTCCATCGAATACCTAACGAAAATTGGCATACTACGATGGGCTGACCATGTCGCAAGGATGCCGAAATAACATAAGTGCAACCAAAAGTGGTTAAATAAGCATCAATTTATTACAAACGCAACTTGTCTTCATTAAAGTAATTTAAACAGTGTCTGTCACTTCAAATTTAAATAACTAAATTACTAAAACCACCTAAAACCTTCTTTTCAATTTTTTTATTGAGTGCAATATGTCTCTGTCGGTACTAAGAAACCATTTTATTTTGATCGTGATACCGAGAGAAGATCGTAGCGAAATTTGCTATTGTTATGCGCAATTATAGCGGTTCAGTCACTTTCTTGGTTGATTTGTCTTAACTTCGTTAAAGAAAAACTATTGATTTTAACTCTAATTCCTTTACGACCTGCACCCCACACACTCTCCTGAAAAGGGACCTTTACCCAGGAGGACACTGAGAAATGGACCAATGTTACATACCGAAAGATCAGATCTAAAAGATGCTAGAAGACCTCTACAGACCAACATGGGTTTTCCCAAAACATTCAGTCTCTATGAGTCTTGTTGATTTCGTCTCATTCTGCCTTCGTAACATGAATGAAGGAGTGCATACATGGACTTTAAGCATCGTTTTATCAGGTTGGTCGCGGTATCTTCCTTACAAGCTTGAGAAACTAGGAGTTTCTTCCAGTGGCGACTTGTCCGCATGTTCAACTTGTTCATAGGACAAGCAAACACAATTCAGCCTGACAAAATTTCGTTTGCACCGACGCATATGCAATACGAATTTAGTTTAGTTACGATACGAAGCTGCTGAGCAAACCGTTCAACACGACAGTTGAACGTTGCTTTAGAGATCTCAATGCACAAGCATACCCACACATTATTTCTGGTATTGATTCTTGATACTGGATTAGTACCAGGAACAATGTGTTGGTACGAAGAAGATAAAAAGAGAATGTGACACAGCTTTTACTCGAAAGCGCGGGCGCTTTATTGTCTCGCTCATCTTCAGAATTGAACAACTTACTACCACATATCCCTATGGCCTGTGCTTTGATTCCATATTTTATTTAGTTAGGAAGCTAATGACCAAAACGTTCAACACGACGTTTGAACGTTGCTTTAGAGATTAGCACCAGGAACAATGTGTTGATACGAAGGGGATTTGAAAATAGAGCGCGGTTGGCAATTTGGCATGCATTATTCGCAAAATTTTCTCATTAACTCGTTCATC
This sequence comes from Sabethes cyaneus, assembly GCF_943734655.1. Classification (NCBI taxonomy): domain Eukaryota; kingdom Metazoa; phylum Arthropoda; class Insecta; order Diptera; family Culicidae; genus Sabethes; species Sabethes cyaneus. Next base: position 233,601,429 of record NC_071354.1, read on the forward strand.
TTTAGCATTGAACAACTTACGCATATTGCTTGTTGCTTGTGGTGCGTGTGATGTGGGCTTGTGAGCGCATCGCAGTAAGGTGGTAATTCTTGAATTTGGTTCAATAGGTAAATTGAACGAAAAGTTTTCGGTTCGTAATTAAAATTCAGGGATGAGTTTGCTGGTAAAGTAAACCGTCGTATTCCGTTGCTATTTAAATAAATAGTGATATTCACGTACCACTTGCTATGTTGCGAATACGGAGTATTGCGTATTTATACTGCCGCTACTCGCATAACAGTTCCATCTCCATAGAAACTGGAATGCAATGCAAATTGCGGCAGTACATACACGAAATACACCGTTTACGCAACATAGCAAGCGCTACGGTGAAAACCCTAATCGTTTGTTTTATGATTAATATATAGAAACACGATAATAAAAAAAGCTATGTATTAATTTGTATTTTTCGCTGGTTGAACAGGTAAGCTAAACCCCCACGAGTCGCTACTGGTTTCTTCATCATTCTGTGAGTAGCTGCAATCATATCTAACACAGTGTATGATGTATGTGAAGATCAGGATCGAGTTTTTTGATGCATTCAGCAACATCTCTGGCGTGCCACAGGGAAGCAACCTTGGACCACTACTTTTTTCTCTTTTTGTAAATGAATTGTCAGTTCTCCTGCCACCTGGTTGTCAGACTTTTTATATTGACGATTAAAATTCTACATTGCGTTGAACTGCAACCCCTAGTAGACAGATTTGAAGATTAGTGCTCGAGTATCATACTTACCGTAAGTATCTCGAAGTGCTTCACCATCTCCCTCCACCGTAAAAATAAGCCTATTGCTTCTAGCTACAATGAAGTTCGAGTCAATTAACATCTGGGCGCAGTTTTTTAAAATTCACTTAATTTACCGTGTGCAACGTTCTCAAACATTTCCGTTATCGATAGCAAGCGTCATAGTGGAACTAAGAATCAGAAGCTATATTTGAAGATGTTTAGAACGAACACAGCAAACCCAGAACTATCGGATCATGATGCAATTCAATGTCAACCAAAGTACAATAAGGTTCTTATGAAGTACAAAGAATGCATCCTCAGGGATGACGAAACGTACATGAAGAAAAATAAAGATGGATTATGACCAGCACTATTTTTTCGGCTTAGAAACAAAGAGTAGTCAGTTTTTCGCCCTTTTCGTCACTACCTTGCAATTCTCGGAAAATAAATATTTTTAAACACGAAAAAATGCAAAAAATGTGAAATTCTCAAACAAATTCTAGTTCCTGTTATAATCCAACTTAGTTAAAATTGACAATCAATACTAACGCCTCTAATGGCAGCAAAAACGATATCTTTACTGAGAAAATTGCTATTCATGCTCTTACGTTTTACCGACTAAACAACTATTCCATTTAATCAATTTCGCCCGATTTGACTGACACCACGAACCACGTTCGGTGTAGACATTCGAACGACCTGCTCTCGCCTCTCTCTCCACGCGCAGATGTTTTCCGGCTGTCAAACAAGTGACTGTCAAATGATGCGAACTAAATTAATGTCAAACTTCGTGAAAAGCAAACTCTTACCATTCATCGTCTAGTCTGGAACGCCATAGTTTCAAAGCAGTTCCGTTCCGAGACGCCTTCCTCGAGTTCACCATCGGAAAGCGATCCTAAAGAAAACCCCTTCTGAGTATGATTAATTGATAGAGCTTTCGCACGCCATGGCCACCCTTGCTTCGGTCCGTCAGTGCCGTCGTCGTTGGAAAAAGGATCACTCCGAGGCTGAACGTTCATATATTCGCAGCAGCAGCAGCAGTCCGATGTGTTTCTGCTGACGTGCTGACGCTACGTAGTAGGTACCCCTTTGAACGGAACGCCATCTCATTAAACGGGTGGAAAACACGGTACAAAAGAAAACGGTAGCCTTGATCTGAACGTGCAATTTTCAAGCACTTCAGTTTAGTGATGACGGACACGATGGCGCTTTATCAAGTGCTGTAATTTAGTTTCCGTTTGCGATGAAAAGAGACTTACATCTAGATTATAGAAAATTGCAACAATTAAGTTTAATTTATGACTAAACAGTAACCAATTTTGATCCAGATTATCATTCTCTTTTCTAGACAAGGGGTTTGTTTTGTTCTGTGCAATCGGTTGTAATTGTTACATTTCAATTAGTGACTAACCAAAGTCACTAATTAAAAAGTAATCATTTCAGTCAAAAGCAAAGTAGGGAAATAAATACTCTATTTGAACTGTGCCGTAGCGTACGACTGGTCACGGATAGTGAAATAAAACGTTCTCCTGTTACCAGTAAGGCTAACCATAACCTGATTTTCCACTATATCAATTATACCGTCTTGATTGGTTGTTTGTCATTCTGTATAGGCCTATTGTAACCTACGACGAGCGGCTGCTGGATCGGCCATTGCGTTTTGATGTGCCTTGATTCGAAAATTTATAGACACAAACTGAATATCTGCACTTGACTTGAAATACGATTCGGTTTAGATCTCGGCTCACGCTATTTTCCCATCTGCTAGCTGCGGTGAAGTGTGATTTCCTATCATCTATTCTAGCAGCTAGTGTTGCTGAAGGTGAAATCAATCAACGTATAGCGTCTGATACTCACAGAGGATCTCAGATGGATACCAAGCGGTTTATTCGCTCCCCGGTCGATTAGATTATAGACCACAAAGCACGAGATATTCAAACGATAGGGCGACCAAACCGGGCCTGTCTCCGGCAGAAATTCAGGTGAATTCTGGCCTCCGCAACCGATAATCAAAGAAATTTACCAATTTGCTAGCACTTTGGTGGTTGCTGTTTCTGACAGACAGCTAACAACATTTCGTTTGGGAAACTCGATTCCACTCCATACTCGGCGCATCGCATCATCATCGCATCAAAAGAGGAATCTCCCGCATTTCGGCTCGGATTGGCTCGACCCGGCTGTGTATGAGCTAGAACATGAGACGTTCATTTAGGGAACGTGCCTCGAATGGTTTTGACCACAAACGAGGTCATATTAATATGAGCAAACTGTCGGTTAGGTAAATTTTCAATCGAAGCACCTACGGTATTTCCGAGAAATATAGGACTTCGGGCAGCGGATCTTTGCAAATGGGTTGGGTGGATGCTTTCATTGGTTCAATATTTAGACTCAGGGCATAATGTTAATTGTAGAAATTTAAAAAATATTATTCTATTGAATAAATTTACGATTTCAGTATTGGGCTTTAATTCTCTATTGTTTCCTTTTAAATGATTGTGAAAATACCTAGAAACATAAAAGGAATATTTATACCTTTATTAATCACGTATCATTATGAATTAATGGATTTATCTTCAACTACAGCTGAACTATTCACAAGAGGTCACGGATCGTTTATTCGATGTGTTTTTATTACTGAATTCACAATTGCAACATAGCAAAAACTTCAATTAACACTGCAATAAATAAATTACCATAATTAGTTGACGTTATTTGTAATCAACAAATGAAAAGCCATCCTCACGATGAGCCTGCAAACGTATGCGTGTAAGTAAAAGCTGCCGGCGGCGGCAGTGAGCGAATCGATATGTTGTAAATCAATGCTCATTAGCGATAGAGGTTACATCGCGTCATGCCCCGTAACACTGATATCAGTTGTGATTACTATTTATCGTGCTGCTGCTGGGTCGCTATGAAATCACCAGGATTAAAAGAAAAAGAGAACTTAGGTGAAGATACTGGGGTAAGTGAGAATTTACCAGAATTAGGATAAAGCGAAAAAAAAACAATGGCTGAAAACTTATGTTACTAATAATTTCTAAACAATTGCTAAAGATACAGCAAAAACCACCAATAGTATGGTAGGATTTTTTTATTTAATTTATCTTCTATGTTTGACACGAAAAGCGCACACAGAACAGTTGAAAGGGAGTCCGCCATGGGTGCTCCTTTCGTTTGTTTATAAAATTTAACCCCTAAATCTTAAATTATTTTCTTCCATACACCAAACTGTATTTGTATTTGTTCTGGCTTTCGTAGGCTTTTTTGCCCTTAAGCACTAATTAGACTACAGTTATAAAAACATTTACTTAACTAAATTCTATATACGCAAAAACTAAATACCCTCTGAAGTGCAAGCTAAGTCTTCGTCGTAACATATTCGGTGTCATATTTAGTGTTATTATATTTTGAAGTCCGTTAAACTCGTTCATGAACCTGCATGTCGCTTCCTGCTGCGAATAATTTCTGCTTCGTAGAGGAGGTTCAAAAGTTCTGCGCCGACGAAGGACAGCTGGGCTCCTGTTCAGACTCAATTTGTCGCTTAACACCTGGCTTCTTACTCGACCATTTAATACATTGACAAAGAAGATAACATCCGTTATTTTATGTCTGGCAGTCACGGTGTCCAGATCAACAAGCATACAAAGCTGCTCATGCGGAGAGAGTTCGGCGTTGTTCCGCACCAAGTTTCTCAAAGCACGATTTTTTCTGAATGCCTTCCGGCCGATTGATTTGATAGGTATACTGCGGTCTCCAAATGGTACTCGCAAAGTCCAGTTTGGATCGAACTAAGCCAGTAAATATAGCGAGCAGTGCATGCGGATCGTTAAGTTCGCGGCCAAATCAACGCACTAGTGCGAGAGTTTTTCATCGAACACAACTCCTAAGTCCCGTATCACTGTCACTCGCGGGATATTCTTTGTAGCTACACTTGAATACAATTGGTGCTGATCTCCTAGTAAACGTCAAGTCAGAACATTTCCCGGGATTTACTGACAGCCCACAGTCAGCACAGAATCTCCCGAAGTTCAGTAAATCTTGTTGCAGGGGAAAACATTATTTGACGGTCTTTACTGGTAAGAACAGTTTGACATCATCGGCGTATACCAGAATGTTTGCTCTGTCGATGAAGGTGGGAAGACTTTTCATCACTAGTACGAAAAGTAAGGGACCTAGATGACTTCCTTGTGGCACACCTGAGCTCACGGTGAATTGCTGTGAAACTTCGCCGTGAATTTTCACATACTATGTTCTGCATGTTAAATATGGGCTTAGCCAGTTTAGCATCGAACCCCTAAAGCCGAAATTATAAGCTGCAACTAGTACGCTACCAATTCCTACTGCGTCAAACGCCTTACTCATGTCGGTGAAAATAAAGTCTAGTTATGTAATCTGTGACGGTTGTATGAAATTCACACAGGTTTGTTACAACTGATTTACCCTTTAGAAATCCATGCTGAATCGGTGATATTTGCTCATTTACTTTATCATATAGGCTTTCGTACACGATCGCCTTAAACAATTTGGGAATAGCCGACTGAATAGCCACTCCGCGATAATTTTCTACGTCTGAGCGATTACCTTTCTTATATATCGGGGTTAAATGCGAAACTTTCCACAGAGATGGAAAATAGCCAATACGAAGGGAAAAGTTGAATAGAATGTCCAAAAGTTTTACAATTTCTTGGAGTATGTCGACAATCACGCGATTCGTAACGTTATCAGCAACTGCTGATTTGTTTTTATCTAATTGTGTTACCAAAATATTTACCTAATTTGTCTTTCCAGTTACTCTCGGCGTATTAGAAAACTAACCAATTTTTTTAAATAGTCAAGGCCTCATTCAGGGGAGCACTCGGAAATAAAGCTACCACGTCGTGAAACCGTTATCTCCGCTGACATCGATATTTCTCGAAGACTGTACTAGTCGACTCATTTCCAGATTAGTGAATAATTGAGTGACTCTTTACTCTTATAAGAATGGATCTTGCATTCCTAGGTAAGGATTTGCCATTTTTCACAGCTGAAACCAGTCGTTTGACTTCACGCCTCACGTCGTTGTCGCATGTCGCGAAGGTAACAAGACATATGAATTCCTCGTCTACTTTAAACTGTTTCCCATCCAGCTCCACTTCAGCACCAACATTATTTGACTGGAACTCTCACATTTCTTGCTTGCTCCTATATACTGCGATGTGGGAGAGTTACAAGCGAGATTCGTCTCATGGCTAAACGCATCTTTTATAGCCCTTTTATAGATTCTGTTGATATCGATGTTATTCGTGCCAACCAAGAGTGAGTTAGCCTTTCTCACTAAATAGAAATGAAACGCGTTAGCCACAAAAGCGTCTATTCGTACGCATAATTTTGATCCCTCCAGCATCAATCGTTCCAATCAGCTAAGTCAGAATCGTCAAAAAATCATATTCTAGCATTATTTGCCACCGCTCACTTTATTCAACTGAATCATACGCCGTCTTGAAGCTCACAAAACTATGACGAGTGACGAGTCTCAATATTGTACTTTCGAATCTCATTATCAATTGCACAGTAAACATTTGATCCGTCATGAAGCGATCTATTTAGTATCCACCGACAAGGATACTGCAACCGGTCTCAAATTTTTAAACACAATACCAAAAAAATTAATGGATAATTTAGCAACGTAATGCCTCGATATTTGATAATTAAAGGGAGATCGAAGTAATGTCTTGATTGATGCTGATGGTAATCTCGTTCAACTCGTGGATCTTCTAGTTTTGTAAAACCTCTTCTTATCCAATTTTCCGCTCTTTCCCCGTTTTATCCCACTGTGCCACTATTGTAGGAATACTATAAAGCACCTTTGGATTCATTACTTTCTTTTACCATTCTCTGCGTCTATTGGAAAGACCACCATTATGAAAATATATGTAAATTTACATTTCTTTTGCAATTAAGCACTAGCCAGTAAAACAGTTGGTGTACCTGATTCAGGCAAATGGAAGTCAAACTGAAATATTACACGGATACCTTCCTTGCAACATACGATTAACACGCGGTAATATTTGCATTCGTTTGAAAACGTCCTGGAAGAAGTGTTTCAGCACTTTCTACGGGCCGGTGTCAGTTCGAGGAAGTTAATGATAAATAGGAAAATAAAGAAAACAACACCTCATACTCTGGCGCCGCCTATGCCACTAGCACGGAACATTAATTATCCTATTTATACGACTCATTAGCTACGAAGTTTCCTATCCTACCGGTGGTAGAAAGACTATTGAGTGGCCTGCCAGCAGAATGAATATGTCCAGTTAGTCCGTCTTGATGGGACCATCCGCACTGAACGAGAAGCTCGTCCGTCTGACAACCAAACAACAAACTGCCCTAACGAGCAATTAACGCATTCACAAATGAAGCAAAACTCCCAACAGCACTCAGGGCAATAACAGTGTGGTCAAGATAAACTTTGCCAGAACCAACCGAAATCACCGCTATCAAGGTAAATATCACAACCAACATTGCTTTGTCCGGTGGTGGGCTTGCCAGCTCCAGAGCAGGATCAAATAATCGTCCTTCACTAGGAGTAATGTCTAAATGTATCGAGCAGAACATCCATCCATCCGACCAAACGGAGAAGACCTTAACTAGTATCGTTAGGATTGCGATTGCAATTCGATTACCACCAGAACTGCATCAGGCGGGTGTCATCTTTTCAAGTCCTACGCCTGCATAAAGGATAACGGTGAGGATTTTATCACAAAGTCCCATCGGTGAATATCAATAAGTTACATCTTTCCTTGTGTGTCGTCGGCGACAGACCGTGCCATTGCTGTAGGTAGTGAATAATATAGCCCAGGGCACACATCTGATTGCAGCGTAGACAACCCCATTATTCTGGCCGAAGAGACACAGTTACGTCATTTTCCACTCTGTCACATCAACGTCGGATCGAATCGAGTAACGATGGTGATCTTCCTTCGATTCCCGGCACCACGCTGCAGCATCGTTCAATGAAAACTAAATGCAATCAAAATATAGAGCTTGAAAAATTGATACTTTTTGTTCCGAATTGACTGTGGTTTGTATGATGCTTCGTTTCAAGGTTTGAAGTGAATCAAGTGAACAATCTCTTCTAGAAACTGGCAATCTTTATCAATTAAAGTTCTACAATTGATATTCTCACACATTTGACTGGAATAAGTAAAATGGAATGTACCAAAATACTCAATCCATGTTCCTCGCTACAAACTTCTGATTGGATCACTTTAAACAACTGATACCAGCTATCTGCTTTAAACAACAGTGTCACGGGTGTGAAAATAAATAAATCAATTTAACAAAATGGCTCGTAATCGTTACCGTTACCGTTTTGTAGCACCACACCCGTCACCACTGCACCAATGCAATGATAGGATCTTCCTTTATTTTGTCTTCCAGTATGAAAACTAAGGCGACAGCCGGCCGTACTTGGGTCGGTTGGTTTGGTGTGGTTCTCCGAGACGCTCACTGCACGTTTATTTGTTTAAAACATACTATAACAGGCAAACTACGTCTCATTCATTTAGCAAGCGGATGGAGGTGCTCTGCTCCATCTAACAAGACAAGACAGTCGAATGAGATTTCAACGAGGCTTGCCTCATTTTCTATAATTTGTTACCTAAACAAAATCATCCAACTAAAGATGCTGATAATATTCACGATACACGACTCGGCTGGTTGGCTGGATGGATGGACGGTTGTCGTGAGGTTTCTAGTGCGATGGGTCCCAGGGAAGAAAGTCTTTAAACGAATCGACAAATTAGCAAGCGAATTAATATGTGAGAAACCAAGCGTTGTATTGTGCAGGTATGGGTAAGAGCCACAACAAAGGCATCACTAGACACTTGGGACTAGGCAATTACCACTAATTCGAAATCTTTGCGCCAAATACGTGGTTCTTTCGAAAACATCTTTTGAGATGAATCATATTGTATTAGCATAGCGGATAGATGCAGCAAAACGAGGACTATGTTCTACATTGCGGGTTCGGAAGCCAGCTGTTTATTTACAGTACAATTACAGAATTAGTGCTACGCTCCTATTGACTTCAACAGTTGCTTCTAGCTAAGATTCAAATATACAAAGACTAATTTGATAGATTCACATGTTATGTCTAAATCAACGAGAAGATCATTACTACTTTGATGATGTTAAAAACCACAAACGGTAGGTACTAAATGCTGCTTTTCTAGATTTTTCATTATGAACATCCCTCACAAGAATAGTGCCCACCCATGGGTACCCCTTAGGTTTGTTCGTAAAAAATACCCCGGAATGTGAATTTGCTGCGACCACTTCAAATACCCTTTTGCTTTTTCTGTCATGTATTGCATTCACGTAGATTATTAAGTGTGGCATCTTCTCGTGATTATTACTCTCAATGTACTCTGTAAGGTAATCCTCCACCGGATCCAGGAGCAGATCGACACTACTCTCCGGCGGCAGCAAGCTGGATTCCGTGCTGGCCGATCATGTGTAGACCATATCACAACGCTCCGAATTATATTGGAGCAGATCAACGAATTCCAGGACTCTCTTCTGCTGGTATTCGTTGACTTCGAAAAGGCGTTCGACCGACTTAACCACGAAAACATCTGGGGCGCACTTAGGCGTAGAGGAGTTCCAGATAAGCTAGTCCATCTCATCGAGGCTCAGCACGAGGCGTTCTCGTGTAAGGTTTTGCACGACGGCGTCTTGTCCGACCCCATAAGGGTTGCTGCTGGCGTGAGACAGGGCTGCATTTTATCACCGCTTCTGTTTCTCATCGTTATGGATGAGATATTAGTTGGAGCAATTGACAGTAGACCAAATCGAGTATTGCATTGAAATATGCAGTTAAATGACCTCGACCTAGTCGACGAAACGATATGCAGAGCAAGTTAGATGACCTTTCCGAGAGCTTTTATGGGTAGATAAGTTAATGTTCGTATAATACCAAGGCCAACATGCGCTCTTGTTGAAAACTACTCATTGCAATTTTGATTGGTGGCACCACGCTCTCCCAGGTACTGCCCATGTGGGAAGCGAAAGGCAGCTTGAATATCCACATTATACAAGTGTGCGGAGTAAATGCTATTCGATGAATGGAGAGTCGAGCTTTCTTTATTATACATCACTGCAGTGCACTGACATCGGTTTTCTACGCTTTATATCGGTACCCGGAACCCTGGTACATAGAAACGTTGCCGGGATTTGTAGACTATCATCCCGGATCTGGTATAAAAACAATTGCGATGATGACTGCCTATTATCAAAAATGTTACGTGATGACTTTTGATCCATCGAAGCTACCAGAAGGGAGACTACGCGACTATCAACTCGCAAGATCATCCAATATAGCTGTAAGCTTATACAGTAGGTCACTTGAGTTATCGACTAGTTTGTTTTTATTGACGGGCAAACTATTTTTCTCTTGAATAATGTTCATTTCGTCCGTTTACACTTGCAACTGCATTTTTTACTGAGTCACTCCCTGCGCATCATCACCATGCCATGGACCAGAAACGACACAAGAAATCTGAGTGGATTAAACAGGCTCATAACGCAACGACATTGACATTGACGAACTTGACTGTTTATTGGTCTCTTACCGAAAAGTTGTCAAAAAGCTTACAATTAGTTCGACCGCAGTAGGCTGACAGAGCGTTTGTAACACTTGCTCAATCCTACCGCTTGCCACTGAATTCAGTTTTTTTTTTGTAATTTGCTCAGATAATCCAAAATTGCTCGACTTTTTGAGACCCAGTTACGATTTACAAATTCAAGGCTTTGTTCATTGACTTCACAGCCGCATATGATACCATCGACCGTAAAGAGCTATGGAACATCATCGATGAGAACAACTTCCCCCGGAAGCTCAAGAAACTGATTCAATCTACGATGCAAGGTGATCAGTGCTGTGTTCGAATTTCCAGTGGATTGTCAAGTTCATTCGAATCAAACTGAGGGCTTCGTCAAGGTGATGGTCACTCAAACCTGCTGTTCAACATAGCCTTACCAGATATATAAACCGAGCGGATATCAACACGCGGGACACGATGTTCGACAAATATAGTCAATTCATCTGCTTTACCGATGACATGGATATTATCGGCTGTACAGTATACCAGACTAAACCGCGAAGCAGAAAACCGGAACCGAGACCGACCGACGCCGCTTGGGCAGTAGTATACTGATCGACGGCGATGAGTTTGAGGTAGTTGACGAATTTGTCTACCTTGGCTCATTGATAACGGCGTACCCTGTACAAGTCGTTCATTAGACCGGTTGTTCTCTACGGGCATGATTCACAGACAATGCTCGCGGAGGACCTGCGAGTGGTCGAAGTTTTCGGAAGATGAAACTAAGAACGCTCTTCGGTGGCGTTCAGGAGAACGGAGTATGGAGGTAAAGGCTGCGCCGTGAACTCGCAAAGCTCTATGGCGAACCCAGTATCCAAAAGATGTCTAAAGTTGGACGGGTACGATGGACAGGGCATGTTGCAAGAATGCCGGACAACTACCCTGCGAAGATGACCAGGGGTGCAGCGAGCAAAATGGTTAGACCAGATGGAGCGAGATCTGGCAGGATGGCAAGCCACCTAATGATGAATAAATAATGATTTCCATCAGCCATACATTGCGACTGTTTTCGCTTCTCCGATAAGGTAGTCGTCCACATGGTGGAATTTCACGATATCGTTGACCGCTCTAGGTTAATGTTCCGCAAACTCTTCCGCATTCTATTTTGTTGTTGCTCCAAAAATTGCAACATCAATATAATGGACTTTTGGAGGCAGGTCAGGATGACCCCACCACAGAAACCGTAGATATTGACGGTCAGACTCAACAATAAATGATCCGAAGATATTAGCAGAGATTGCTATTAAAAATTGATGGAAACGGAAGCCGATCAGAACACCAGAATGCGGCAGAAATAAATGTTTTTAGTAAGATGCGTTCAACTTTCGCTGCGGCAGCCCAAACTAAACGGTACCGGCCCTTGATCTGCTTCTCTCGTCTCCTGCGAAACAGCAAGACCAATTTCGGAAGGTTCTAGCAACAGACGCGGTGTAGCGTTCTTGTAACTCTGGACGAAAAGTCCTACTAATAGGTGAAATTTTCGTTGCAGTTCCCCAAAGTGCAGCGTTTAAGAGAATAAGTTAAAACTTAAGTTAAAATTGATCATAAAATTCTCTACAGATTGATTCGCATAGAAGAAACGATCGCATTTCAGTCGTTTAACTTGCAAACTCATCATCTGTTTGCAGTCTTTAAAGCGGTATACGATTCAGTCAAAAGAAACAAGCTGTGGTCGATAACGCTAGAAAGGGGGTTTCCGACGAAACTAGTCGTGCGACGCTGAATTCTAAGTCAGAATAGCGGGTGAGACCTTAGCCGCTTTCGAGAGGTTAGATAGACTGAACCTAGGGGATGCACACTCTAACCTGCTATTCAACATTGCCTTGGAAGGTACGATACGAAGAACAACTGTGAAAAGGAACAGGACTATCATCACGCAATCTTATATCCTTCTTACGTTTGCGGATAAAGCCGATCTCATCGGAATCAACCGTAGAGCAGGAGTAGGAAGAGGCTTTTAGGTCTCCAGCAACGAGATTGGGTAAATGTGTATGGCAAGTACATGGTAGCTGGCAGGGAACGTGGGTGTACAAATGGCGTTGGCACCGAGGAGGAGCTGGATGGGAAACGATATGTAGTAGTGGAGGAAGCTGACGCTACTCGGAATAAACAAAAAATTCATTTTTCGCTTCATTAAGCGTAACAAGAAAACTGGTTCTTGAAAAATACTTCCCAAACCGGGCCGTAAACGCACTGTAAGAACACCGTGACTGTGTCATCAAACGAATAAGAGAATTTGTCGGAAACCAAACCAGTCTAGGTTTAAGAATAAAAAAACGAGTGAACGGTCTTACTGAAAAGCCGAACGTTGCAAGAGTCGAAAGATGTCGACAGATGCTCAAGTGGCACAGTGCTTGTGAAAGTGTGTTTTCGGACGAAAAAATATTTCTGCTACAGCATCACCACATCCAACAAAATGATCGGTTATATGCAGCACATCTTTCTGATATTCTTCGGGACAAACTTGCTGTTCAAAGGTTCCTGAATGTGGTTGAACCTGATGTTAAAATCAACACTGTTATCAACACTAATCAACACCATTTGCTTCCCATCGTCAGAAAATACTACAAGAATGCACCATACTGCTTCCAACAAGATTCTGCACCGTCTCACCAGACGAAAGCTACATAGGCTTAGTGTGAGGACAATTCTCCGGATTTTATTTCTACAAAAGAGTGGCCTGCCTCTCCGCCTGATATGAATCCTCTCGCCTTCTATGCATAATGTTACATGCTAGGCGAACTAGGGAGCACCAAAGGATTGACTGTGAACACTTTCAAGCAACGTTTGGAGAACATTTAGGATGAAATGTCGTGCATGCCAGCTGTAACGCTTTTCAACAACGATTGTGACTGGTTCAATTAGCAAAGGGAGAAAGATTTGAAATGGACTAATTCAAGATAAATGTTGTGGATATACTTTAAACGAAATACACTCAAAATTAAAATATATGCAAGCGGCTTGTTTTTGTGACCATTAACTTAACTGACAGTTATTACTACTCACCCTGTAAACAGATTGCAATTAATACAAATTTACAGTAAATTTGGAAAATAAACTTTTGCCTCCGACTAAGAGGCTTCACCAGTGTCTGTTTTCGAATGAATCTAGCTTAAATTGGCTGAAAAAGTTACAGATATAATACGCACGGATAAACAAAGAACGCAAAATATTCATATTCAATTAGAATCGAACTTTTCCAGCTATTTTACCACAATGAAAATTCTATCGATCGACGAAATAAAAATGCTGTAACATTGTACCAATGCAGCCTTTCAGAGTCACATGTTTGCAAAATGGTAAAAAAGCAATTCCGCGTTAATTCATCCAGAACCAGCAGACGCCGATGTTGCAAAGCATTAGCATGTGCATTATTCAATACATAACATAACTAGGAAGCTGTGGTAATAATATTCATCCAACCCAATTCAATTGCCGTCACTTCGACTGAGCTCCACACATTCATTCGTACCGTCATAAACCGCAAATAATACGGCGTAATCAATTCCATCCCGCTATGCATGTAATGCCATAAAATCTAGCAGTAAGACTCGCCCGGGATAAAGTTGGACACACGTAGATTAGTGCCGTGAAATAGCAATCATAGCGCCGCTAGAGCGATTGCCCACTGCTCCCAGTATTCCGGACGGACGAAAATCGATACACTTTAGCTATCGTATCCTGGTCACATTTCGACGGTACATTCCAGTAATACTGTTTGCTTTTATGCCTCTTTCGCTCGCTTTGGTCACCAACAACCGACAGCATCCCATGACAAACATTGGTGCAGAAAGTTCAACGAAAGATTGCGAAACATCCGTAATTAATATTTAAACCTCGATTCATGGCTCTGGTTGGACACATGTCAGGACATTGACGACTATTGGACGATACTCATGGCTGACCAGAATGCGAATCCGAAAGGACGGTCTTGCTTACTGCAAACACACTAGCTCAGCCCCATGTTTAATTAAGGATTTATATCGATTTCCCATAAAACTCCCTGTAATTTCATGGCTGTTGAGAGGCGGAATCACTACGCCCAGATTCCAGGATAGAGCGAAGCACGCTATTCCCGGTTCGTTGATCCTATCCTCTGCCGGCGGACGAGGAGGAGCAGGCGGGGATAATGGAGAAAGTAAGTGCTTGTAAATTACACTCCCATGTGGGCAAAGTTCTTGTGTGTTTGCATTCGATCAAGAAATACGCGTCTGGCCGCTTCAATATCGACCCTGTTCCTGTGGTGTGTGCGGTGGTTGCAAGTGACTTGTAGCACTTTCGCTTCGATTGCGATACGAGAGCGAGCTCTGTAATGTCATTCTGAGGGGGTTCGATGAAGCCTCGCCACTTTTGGGTTGGGGGGGGCTAAACGCTTTGCGGGTTGAGCATCCGACCGGCCGCCGCACCGCACGGCGGCGATCGGGTAGGGATTTAGGCGGATAATTGAATGTAGGCAGTCTGCGGCCATCAACGACGACGACCAGGAGAGAGGCAACTCGAACAGCACTTAATTAATGTAAGTTGGTGGTAATCTGGTTGAGTGACGAGCTGCTTATGTGGCTTTTGGAGTGGCGAATTTCATCACCTGATATGTGCACCACTAGAGGTGATGATAATATCGGGCGTTATAGTTACCGGCAAAAAGCCGGGCTGGCACTTGCTGCTCCTGCTGCTGCTGCTAGTAAGTGTATTATGTAGTGTGCTCATGGGTGGGATATCGATTTTTGATAACATTCATCTTCAGCAAAGCGGTTCGGTTATGGTGGCTAGATAAGCTATCTGGCAAGCTGGCTTTTTTGGGTTAAGTTGGTAATTAGAGTGGTGGAAATTCATTTCAAACCCTAATTCACCAAATAATTCACATTGGAAAAAATGACAGCAAACATTTTGCACAGGAAACGATTTAGAATTTCCGAAAACTATCTCATGTGCCATTTCAACTACTATGGATGGAGACCATATGTGGTGACTCAGTCTGACATACACATCTCCCGCACAGCACAATGTGGTTCTTTTCACGTGTGCGCTTTAGGCAACGAACGTGATGTTGCAAAAGTGTGGGGGGTTGGGACTCGGAGGGTTGGTAATAAGATTGCACTTCACATTTGCTGGTCCATCGAAAATGCATTGTGTTTCGGAAACCTTGTTATACTAGTAAGTACACAACAAGTACCACACCAAGTGATCTTGTTGATCGTCGTTCATTTCAACGACCAAATTGCTGCTCCCCGTGCAAGCAATCCCCGGCGGATGTTTCTCTATGTTTACAACCCACTGCACTGCATGTGCCCAGCAAGTTCACCATTGCAGCTGTAGCAGCAGCGGTTTGATGTAAGTCAACACTAATAGTATTTTGAAATATCGAGTGATGAAAATTGATACGCTTTTAATTCCATTCATTCTCTTAAGTGTTCAATAAGGCTAGCTTACGATGAATACCCTAATGGTGGAAGGCGTACAATCGGCCAGTGCAGCAGCCCTGCTGCTGCAGGGCGCAATGCATTTTATCTCCGCTGATATTGAAGTTATATAGTATGCAGTGCCGGTCTCTGATATCGTCATGGCAGCATGAATGCTGCATCGTCTCGTCGGTTGTTATTTCATGTTTAGAATATCGAATGAAAAATTCACAGTACCTTTCCATTTTCTAATTACAATAGAAAAACGCGATATTACCAAAACTGATATTGTTTGTGTTTATTTTTTGTTCGCTAGCTCTGCGAAATGATGCATGAAAAAAATTAGAAAGCATATCTGACAAAACCAGGAACGAACTGTAGTGTGCGAAGCTGCAGAACCATCAGAGAAACGTTTACTGTTAACAACAGTACGCTGACCATCAACTGAAAATGGCACAAAAAACCATTCCGAGAGCAACGAATATTTTATAGTATATATTTAAACGAACAAAATCTATGACCAAAAAAAACAAAACATTACTGCTCTACAAATTGATCCGCGTACAGGTTGAAACCTTGTGCTTTGCTCTCTAGTCAGTTGGTACCATGAACGAAAAATCCACCGAAGTGCAACAACAGTAAGACTCGCTCCTCCTTCGTTTCGTTTTTATGGTGGTGGCATTTTGGTAAGAAATAAATTATTCAATATTACCTAGTCAGTGCGCTATGGTGCAACACAAGATACTTGGCCCCAGAATGTTGATGCTCTGTGTAGTGTTACGATATTTCAAGTGAAGGATTTTTGTCCATGAATTCAAACGAACCCGACCCAATTGTTTGCCCTAAGGGACAACTGGACTGGAGTAGCAGCAGCAAATCCTGATTGAGGTCGATGCTCTGGAGAAAAGCTAGCGGGAGCAAATGATTGCAATTCAAATTCGTGGCACCGACTCCTTGCAGCAGAGGATTACTTTTCGACAAGTGTCTCTGACCATTTCCGTCTTGAGATGTGCTGCAATAGTGTTTGTCTTACCTGAAAAAAAGAAAAAAATGATGCTATGAGAAACAGTTGTATAGCTGGGATTAATCGATAACATGGTGTTACACGGAAAAAATACTTCTCAAATGACCTAGTGTACGTTGTTAGTCACACCTAGTACATCATAAAAACACATTTGAAATCTTCCCAACACCCCCAAAATTTCAAGTTATTCCAAAAAACGTTTTTTGGCTAGGTGTACACATACTATCATGAATAATTTTCCAGGCAATTTTAAGTTTTTTATACATTTTTGGAAAGCTTAGAGGATAAGCTTTCTGGATATATATACATTCACTATGGTTCTATAAAAGTTAGACAAGATATTTTCAATTAAATATGAAATTTAACTAAAAAATTAAAATTTTTCTCACTTTTGGGGTCCTTAAAGTGACCTTAAAAATGACCCACATTCCTAAGCTCAACGTCACTTGTTTTATATTCAAGCCTAAGGTTTTTGGTCAAAATTTCAGCCAAATCGGTCAACATTTGCTAATTTGAGACCATTTTTAAGAGTTGTAGAATTTGTTGCTTCTCATACATCACCCACCTAATCTTACATCGTGTACAAGATGCTCAGTTGTAAGTTTAGGCGGGTGATATATGAGAAGACAAATTGTCCCATTTTATAAATAATCGCATATCAGTCTCACCAAATGTTTTTCCTAGGGATGGCCATATATTTTACTTCAATCCATATAAACAATATTTGTTGTTGTTTTTACGCTTTTTAATTAATAAAAATCATCAGTTAATATTACAGGGTTGTTTCAAAGAAATTCTATTCGAAAGTTAATTGAGTAATTTTCGTTGAAACGGGGCCACTACTGACACGAGAGATCTACAAATATTGAAACTCTTATACTTGATTGGAACTTGATTGGTTCGAGAATTCTTAATACCTCGAAACAGTGGGCCCCTCGTTCGCGAAGGGGCTTGGTTTAAAAAAAAAGTTAAATTTTTTGCAAAATATTGAAATATATATCATGAAATGTTTCCTAAATTTGCAATGAAACAACTAACAAATGGCATAGTTCTGTAAAGAATAAGAACAGGTTGAAATTCCTGAAGTAAAAATTAAATTTTTTGGTGGTCATCTTAGATTTGGTCACTTTATTGGATTTTATGACAAAAATCGCCGTTTTCACCATGAGCACCTCAACCGATTTTCATTTTAAGACCACCATTGGAAAGCTGAGAAAAAATGCTATTCGTAGCATAACTACTTCTTTCACAGAACGGTTGCAACTGAGAAGAGCTGAAACTGATATGTGATTATTTAGCTACTCGATGGCCTAAGTAATCGCATATCAGTCTCTACCTTATTTTTTATTGCAATTTTCACAAAAAATGCAATGTTTTGATAAAGAAGTTATATTAAAGGTCTATTTCATTATATTATGTCGAAAAAATAGGAATCAACTGCGCTCAACAGATGAAATAACCAAAACAAGAAAAATACCTTCAAACGCTGTTTGCTCAACTCGATGATATTGCCGGACTGATATGCGATTATAAGCAGTATATATTATTCAATATCGGTATTGAAGGCGTGATCCGGCTAGCGGACGTGGAAACGAGAGGAACGATCTTCTGCAAGAGTAGCCAACTCCTAGCATTCGCAGACGACCTCGGAATCATTACTGAAAACAGGTTGTGTTTTTATCGACTGGATTCAATTGTGACCAAATATTAATAGGCAGGGCAGTCTTCGGAGAAATTTATCAAGACTGAAGTTTGATACTTTCCCGACGTTTCGACGCTTTGTTGAAACACTTTGAAAAAGACACCAACAAAATATCGAAACGTCGGGAAAACATCAAACTTAAGTCTTGATAAATTTCTCCGAAGAAACTGAAAACTTTGGGACGCTGGAGGCAATAGACGCCGGAGTCTAGGATGATTTGGGTTACAAATCATGCATATAAAACCAAATATATGGCAGGAAGAGACTCTATATTTTGGATCGATTTTGGACCGCTGCCAGTACTATCAAAGCCGTCCTTGGCGAGGGTTCATTGCGTTCCTCTGACCAGTACACTTAAATATAAAAGGGACTTTTGCACTGTCATGAGTTTTCATCGGGTAATGTAGAATTCAGGAAAGGTGAATCAGGAGGGCCTGAGAACAAACTCATGCTAAAGTCACTTAACAATTGAATGGCATGGTTGCACTAAGATTCGAATCCATGACCACTCGCTTGTCAAAGCAGACTCGGTAATCTTGCGGCTACGGAGCCCCTTCTTCTTCGTCTCAACCAGCATTTCTTGACACAGCAAGAACCACCCCGGCTCTCTGCTGGTAGAAGTAAGAAGTGAGTGCTATCGGGAAAGCCCGTCTGATTTTCGTTTGGATTTTGAATTTCAACGTAACTTACGTTAAGTTTTACGTTTTCTTTGAAGTCTTCTGTTCAAAGTTCTGTACGATCTGCTTGCCGAGATGAAACGACATTGACTGCCAAGGTTTTACTCTTTCGGTGGATACGAAAACCTGATTTCCGGAAACAATCGAGCCGAGTACCGTGTTTCCCCAAAAATCTTAGGAAACCTTCCAAGTAACATTGCTGGGTTCTGGTGACCAAAACCGCAATAAGAGTGCAAAAAAACTCAAATGTTACTTGGGATGCATTTTTAGGCAAACATATAATGAAGAATTAAGTAATGGTAAGCCTCTTTGAAGTAATTGTGTAGTATACGAGTGCGGTTTGGAACCCGTAAACTTTTCTTATCATGAAGGTCATGAAGAATCGTGTGAGCAGAGCCAAGCGTATCGCAAATTCGAAGAATGGACAGTGCATAGTGTTTTGAATTAACACCAAAGTTGTGATTTTTTGAAAATTCGACATATGATTATTTTTGTTCTAAAATGTAATTGGAATTAAGTGAAGTCGGTTTTGAGTAATCGAGAAAAGAATAAATGGGGAAAGAATTCATACATTGAAACCGAAAGAACGTTAGTATGTGATACTCAGGATTTGGTGTGTTACATAAGGACGACATGCATCCATACCTTGATTGCGGATATTTTATAATGGTGAACAGCTAAATTAACCACGCTTTGTGATATGTGCGCCATTTTGACAGCTGTCACTTGTTTTGAGTTTAGATTGATTGACCATTTCATCATGAATAGACGGCTACCTACCCTCAACCCAGCAGGCCTTGAGGTATGATACTGGCCTAATAAGCCGTATGTTCGAATCTCGGTTAGGAGAGGCTGTTAGAGTTAACAGGATCGTAGCAACTGGCACTGGAATTCTCCTGTACTCTAATAGCTGCCTGCGAAGGCAGTCGTGTAAAAACAAAAGGTCAAGTTTCGATAACGGAATGTAGCACCTAAGCTTTGCTTTTTTAGACGGCTACCTAGTCAACGCCTGCAACATTTTCAAATTCTATTTGAAAACCTTGAAATTTGATTTCAAAACCCAACGTCAGAAAATTTTGTTCAGTGATGAAGCTTACTTTTGGTTGAAACACCACTGACTGGTGAGCTTCATGGATATCTGGAATCATTGATCCATTTTTCTTCAAAAACGATGATGGTCAAAGCGTAACAATTGATGCCGAACGCTGTAGAACCATGATCTCCGACTTATTGTAACACAATTGAGTGCCCTTAATGTGGTGAGGTTGTGGTTTCAACAAGACGGTGCAACGTGCCATTCCGCACGTTCCCCAATTGGTTAATCTAATCTTATCTCTAATCTCACATTTACGCAGCCAATTCTTTAAAGCATCCTGGAAAATGACGATTACTTGAATCAATTATTTTTCTTGCCAACGGGCAGGCCAACTGCGCAGCATGTATCGCAGAGAGAATTCCAAGGAATCAGGTGGAACCAGAAATAATACTTAATTCCATTAGACTCCTTGAAATCAAGCGGAAGGAAGAACCAAACGCTTCGCATAAGATAATGATTCTACATCTACAGTCATTGGCAGTATCTTTGCTAATAAAGGTTAAGTGATACTCCGGACCCTCGAGGATGAACTAATGGCATTTAGACCAGAAGCCAGGCTGCAATTGGCCAAGGATATAGGGCCTTATTTCACTCCCGCGCGTTCCTCAATTGGTTAATTGAAAAAAAAAGCGTTTAATCGAACCAATAATTTGACGTGATGTACCCACGGCTTCCAAGTCCCCAGTCTATGTCGATAAGCCGCAGATGGTTGGCTTGTCAAAAAATAACAATCATCACCTTATTTTTGATATATAGTTTTCCATTACTGCAAAAAGTGCTAAAAATTGGGCTTCTCGCCGAATGTACCGAAATCAAATGGCAAAGAATCATGTCTAAAAATAAAACCAAATTATAATTTCAATTTAAAATTTTATATCTCTGTGCCAGTTTATAGTCTTTTCACGATTAACATTTTTCGTTCTTGAGTTATGTCCGGAAAGCTAACGATTAACGACGGAACATGACCAGCTGTTAGATTTTTCACCATAACTCGGCAACAAAATAAAATGCTATCGTGAAATTTTTGTCATTAAAAGACTATGAATTGGTGTTGACGGAAACCTTCCGACCTTTCTTTGGAGTTTTCCTCCGTTGTGGAAATTTAAGTAAAAAAAAAACTTTCTCCAGCTTTTCCTGGATAGCTTATCTCAAGATGGTTTAACAAAAAAAACTCGAAACTAGGCATCTCTTCTCCAGTCTTTCGAGAATATTTCATCTCAAGCAACATCGTTCGCATTATTGGTATAATGATGCAACAAGTCACGTCAAATTCCTTTTACGATACCATTTAAATTCCTGGCTTCAAAATAGAATTCGTCGCTCGCCTGTCCCGTTCATCCACTAGTTTAAACTGGTACTCATTTCGCTCAGCTCAGTACGAGACAAATCTCAGTATAAAGTTTTTTTTTCTTTCCCATTCGGTTGAGTTCGCTTTTATGCTTGAGCGAGCGCTGCATTGCAACCAACGCCAGCCAAGGGGTCTCTGATTGTTTTTTGCGGCGAAAAAAAAATTGCTGACTCAGTTGACGCAATATTCAGCCTTCTTCTTCTGATTTTGCATGCAAGCGTGCGCGCGTGTATGAGACGCATAAGATCAAAAGCACGCAGTGAAGTGATGCTGGAATGCACATTTTCAATGAAACCCTATTATCGGAATACGGTGCGGTTCATAACGTATTCGATAATGGTTGACAATTTTAAAAAAGCAGGTCAAAGTTCGAACTGGTTAACGCCATTGTTATGGAAATAAAAAACCAACAAAGTTGGTTATGCTTTTGTTGAAAAGTTGAAATGAAATCTGTTTTCGATGGGCACCTACACCTTGTGATACCCATAAACAAGAAAACTTTCTTCGAGATCCAGTATCATTATCGTCAGCAGTTCGCAAAACACCGTTTTTGTTGCCACTCTTATCCGATGCGCGACATGCAATTTAAGTGATCATCTCTCCGATAACTTTAGCATCGCAGAAAGTGTAAACGAACATTTTCGCAAACAATTTGCACGATTGTCGGCAGTTAGCACCGACATAAATAGAAGATGAAGCTGCTGTCATGAGAGCGTCAACTTTTACCGCGTAGGAGCAGCACTCATGCGTTTCATCGCACCGCACCGCACCGGTCGATGCGGTGGAATCTTCACTGAAGCATGTTTTGTTTTGTCGTAGTGGTTTTGACGTAGTGCAAACTTTGAGTCAAACAGTCGAAACAGGTAGAAAAAAACTACTGCTTGTTCAACGCATTTACGCCGTCACACGAACGACATAAACGCAGTCTCGAACAATTTTGTTCTACCACAGTTTGACTACGAACACTTTTTTTAATGCCAACGTAAGAACCAGTAACTCTACTCCAGTAACACAGTAAGTAACTCCAAGTTGGATATCATCCCGTTGATGGGAAACATACTTCCCGGAACCGGTCGGTTTTAACTATTAGTGTTGTGTTACGTTCACTAAATCATGAACTACAGTTTGAGTTAAACTATCTTTTCCACGTGTAGAACATTTTTATTGCCAAATTAATCAGTTGCTTGGCACTCGAGATATTATTGATATTAACTTTGCCTTGATTAAAGAGTGCTTTACTTCAGCTAAGCTGAAAAAGGTTTATTTTGTAATACAACTTTTATATTTAAATAAAATGATTATCAAGTGTAAAAACTATCGAGGCAATAAATTGCTCAATTCTACCTATAAGATGCACTGTCGTATCCTGTTCTATAGACTAAGACCGCTAGCGGAGTTCTTCGTTGGCAAGTACCACGCTAGCTACTAGACAAGTTCCGGAAGTACAACTTGCAGGCTAATAATCTGTTTGTGAACTTTAAGCAGGCGTACGATTCAGTCAACCGAAATGAGCTGTGACAGATATTTAATGCTAGAACATGACTCTCCAACGAAACTAATTACGCTGATTCGTGAGACACTGGATAAGTAAAAATCATGCGTCAGAATTGGCTGGGCTGGGCATAATCATAGCTTATTACTATTCAACATTGCAAAGCATTGGAAGGTGCGAAACGAAGAGCAATCGTGAACGATATAATCGGAATCAACCGTAGAACAGTGAAAGACTTTTACCGCTTTTTTCTAGTGCTGGGATCAGGGCTTACCAAGCTGCCCCCTTTGGCAAGTATCCATCTTCTCGTGACGTTGCTCGACCTGATATCGCCTCCAATTCCAGCTCGACGTCAGTAGTTCTATCAGCCACTACATCGCAAGTTTTTCTATACTACCAGAATATTGGTGGTAATAATAGTTCTCTTGCTGAGTACCAGCTAGCTTGCAGTGACGCATGCTAAGATATCTACGTTTTCACGGAAACTTGGCTGAAGAACAGCACACTATCGGAGCAACTGTTTGACGACACGTACTCGATTTATCGGCACGATCGAACAGCCTTAAATAGTAACAAAAGCTCTGGCGGCGGAGTTCTTTTGGCCGTGCGCTCCTCCATCAAATCTGTGGGTAGCGATATCGACTCAATCTGGCTTTTATCTGTGTCGTATATTTTCCACCTGACCGCATCAATGACAGCAGCATAATCGACAAACGTGCACTCTCTGTCGAATTGGTTGTCTCTCAAATGGAAGCTAATGATAGCATTATTATTGTAGGCGATTTCAACCTCAGCACAGTTTCGTGGCTCAGCGATACGAATAATTTCCGCTTTCCTGACTTTGCTCATTCCTCGTTTCGTCTAGCCGGACTAAGACAGCTGAATGGCATTTTGAATGCAAATAATCGTTTGCTTGATCTGTGTTTCGTAAGCGAAGAATTAGGGCAACGTTGTTCTATTCTGCAAGCCCCAGAACCACTCGTCAAGCATTGCAGGCATCATCCACCTCTATTGTTGACACTGGATTTGAAACCCGAATATCGTTTCTTAGGCCATGCTGGAACAGTCTATTACGACTTTCTCAGAGCAGACTGACTTCGAGGCGATGAACAGTTTTTTGGCTAACTTGGACTGGAATTCTTTACTCGCTAGTCACGACGTTAACTTTGCTGCTTCCACCGTTTGCCCGCATGGTCCTACTCGGAACTTAAACGCCTGAAACGACTGAAAAGAGCTGCCCTTAGGAAATACTGCAAATATCGCTCGGACCGTACCAAAGTTGACTATGCACATGCTAACTGCAACTACAAGCGCCTAAATAACAGTTTGTTTATTGCCCATAATTCGCATCTGCAGAGCTCTCTTAGAGCAAATCCCAAGAAGTTTTGGACCTTTGTAAACGAACGGAACGAAACGGTGCTGTTAAGTGCTGTCTCTAAGCTGTTTGAGCTAATCGTTCGGGAAAAGTTGATGCAATATTTCTCACACTGCATCTCTCCTGACCAGCATGGATTTAAGCCAAAGCGCTCAACGACAACCAATTTAATCGCCTTTACATCGTTCATCATCCGTGCAATGCCAGAAGGGAATCAAGTTGACGCCATATATACGGACCTTTCTGCAGCTTTCGACCGCATAAACCATGAGATAGCCATCTCTAAATACCACGAATTGGGCATTCACGACAATCTGCTGACTTGGCTTCGCTCCTATCTCATCGGCAGAACTATGTCAGTCAAAATCGGCGATTACGTATCGTCACCCTTCGTAGCAACTTCCGGCGTTCCCCAAGGCAGTCATTTGGGATCGTTCTTGTTTCTACTGTACATGAATGAAGTGAACAGTATCCTCAAATGTTCGAGATTATCTTATACTGACGATTTGAAAATGTACTGTTCAGTGAATTAGGTATTAGGTATTAGGTTTGCTCTGCGACACCTACGCTGGCGTGACCCACGTAACCTGCCGAGTTACGAAAGCCGTTGCAAGCTGACTAATTTAGAACCGCTGGAAGGAAGGCGCAATGTGGCTAAGGCGTGTTTTGTCGGCGATCTCCTTCAAGGAAATATCGATTGTCCTGAATTGCTTAGTCGCCTAGATATCAACACTAGAAGACGTAATCTTCGTTCGCACGCCTTTCTCGTCAAACGACATTCAAGAACTAACTATGGGTTACACGAACCAGTGCTTAGTATATGCCGGGTTTTTAACAGCTGCTATGAAGTGTTTGATTTTAATGTGTCTCGTGAACGCAATAAGCGTTGTTTTAAAAGATGTTTGTGCTAGGTTAGTTCAGATATGTTTTATATAGATATTTGTCATTAGGATTATACTTTATCTGTTGACTATAATAAATGTAATGTAATGAAAAAGACACCTTTACGCGTTTTAAATGAAAATCAGCGAGGCTGGAACTTACCATTAACACCGCTAAAATGATGTACAAAGTTGCTGGCAGTCCAACTCATGTTGGTGCCGAGGTGGAGCTGGATGGAGATCGATATGAAGTAGTGGATGAATTCATGTACCTCGGTACGCTCAAGCAGCACACATTTGGCACTTTTAGTTGCTGCGACTGATTTATGACTAAAATTAGTCACATATCTGTTGCCACAACTAGTTGGTAACAACTGTGCTACTAGGGCGGGTACGCTCGTGACACGTGAAAACGATGTATAGCGCGAAGTAAAACGACGAATTGCAGCCGCGTATTGGGCATTTTACGAATTACGTAGTCAGTTGAAGTCCCGTAGTTTGTAAATGCGCATAAAACTGGCGCTTAACAGAAGATTAATCCTCCCCTTCACGGACATGAATCATGGACGCTTAAGGAAGCTGATCGACGAGTGCTTGGGGTTTTTGAGCGTAAAATTCTGCGATCTAGACTTGGCCGAAAAATGGAAAATAGAATGTGGCGTAGACGTATGAACCACGAGCTGCATCAAGTATGTACCATATTTTATAGAATCTACAATTCTGGTTGAATTGACCAAATTCGCTTTCCACCAACTGACTGCATAAATACGTACAGACGAACTCACGGGAATAAGCAGCGACTATTCTTGCGGTCCGCCTAAGTTAGGAATTATACAGAGTCATGGGAGGGAAGCGCTTGTCGCGAATGAATGACTTTACAGAGATGAAAAACTACGGACATTGAGACATTGAGCAGCAACAGCTTGAGGAAGGAAATGCTGAAGGAATAGGACGTCACGATACTTAAAGTACAACTAATGTTACCTCACGAGTACATTGTCTTTCGTCCGTCGTCCTTCCCTCGCATAAAAGAGTTGAAAACGCAAGAATCACGTGACGCACCATTCTGTTAGCCGTCATAGACAATCAACTTTAATCTAGCTTTTGAATCTAGGCTTTGAAAAAGAACGCAAAATAAGCGCCACATTACCTAACATGTTGGTTACACGATATTTCACATTTTACATAATCGAATTAAACGCCCTAGTCACGTAACTAAAGCTCTCGACTGGCATTTCGTGCCTGGCGGCATTGCGCGACAGTGAGACACACCTTCGTTGTCCAATCGGGTCATGCGAGTGCATTTCTGAGATTTTTTTACTCTTCATCAGAACATGCACCAGCCACCCACCCATCTCGGCGCTGCACTGCCCTGGTGAATGTCCTCAAAATAAAGCAACGTAACTTAGTAAGACAAACTGTTGTTGCACGAATGGTTGATTCCTTTATTTGTAGTATCGCAATTCGCTGCTTGAAACACCCATCAGCATTGCACAAGGATGAGCCGCAGCCGGCGACACGCTAGACTTAACCTGCCATTTATTGGGACGAACAAGACAAGCGCGACGGGCAAGGGTTATGTGTTACCATTTACTTAAAATTACTCATCGATCATTTTTGCTCGCGATTTTTTGCTTTTTTTTTCGGCTGTTGGCCTGTTGGCGAACCAAAAAGATACAAATCTATTTTTATTTTATTGAAACTCTTTGGCAGTGATTTTCAACCTACTGTCGGTCATTTGATGAGTGGCAGAACAAGAGGCAAATGAATTAAAGCGGTTTGCAAAACCAAGAAAGGTGTCGAGTGATCCATTTGTTGACATCTAATACTACTGAAAGTTGAGTCTAGGGGGGATCAACCTAAATGTGTGACCAATGTAAGAAATCTTCCAACATGTTAAAATCATGTATTGAGTTACGGTTTAGTTGCATATTTATATATCGAATCACAAGTGTATAAGTTCAAACACTTCATGTTAAACACTCTATTTTTCGCAGTGTTTAGTGTGCTCCCAATCCCAACTACATCAGCTACTGCGTAGGAACCGCAACGGATAAGAAAAACATAACAATAAATTACAAACAAACGCTATTTAAAAGAGAAACAGCGTACACTTTATCGGCCAAGAGCACCCACCCGCCATTTGACCTTATCCTTTTGGCTGCATGAGGACATTTACTGTACTGGGGCGTTTGTTTGTTTTCGGTGCGAATCCACCTCCGGCTTGACGCCAGAGCACACCGTACACTTTTGCAACGCAAAGTTATCCAAATACTCGAAACGGACACATCTGTGTGCGCGGCTAAGTTAAATATCACGCTTTCTTCATGCTCTATATACTATACTAGGTAGAGGTACCCCTGCTGCTGAGCAAGTGAAACCAAAACACATCGGATGCTGCTGTTTGGTCGTTTCTGGACCAAACAATGTCCACCGTCAGAGTTAAGGAGCAAGTTTACAGTCTCTTTTCAGGCCATGACAATGAACTTTTCTTTTATTGCTTTTCCAAGGGTACAAAGCTTACATCACCAAAAGCACTGTACAAAAACATTAACATATAGGTATAGTTAGATCAAATTTATCGTTGAAAGTTTTTCCGGTACATTTTCGAACAATAGCGAAAATTTCAACCTTCAAAAGCAGTCTTTAACGCACGACACGGATTTTAGCGAAAAAAGTGTCACCAGCAGTCGCAGTCGTCCACCGCCAACCAAACCATTACAAGACCGAAAATGAAGCTGCCACAGAACACGCACATGTAATCATCAGTCGCGCAGCGGAGGGCAATGCAAGACCCGGCGCGACGTGAAGCGCGTTGCTAACCGCGTTGACACTAGCGGTCTGGCGGAAATAAATGACACTTTTCCACTCGCTCCGTAACTAGGGGGTTGTTTTAAAAGGCTATGTCCTCACCATGCCGCAGGCAGGCAGCACACGCCGCAGAGTTTTATCAAATATACACGCACCTAGCGGGTGCGCTGTCCTGCGGAGAATATGAGGAAAAAATCCGCCACCCGGAGGAACAACTCCACCGCTGCACGGTGGATCAATTTTCAGTTGTGATTTTTAGGAACCTAATTTACGGTTTTTGTCGGAGCTTAGTTTCAATTATTGTTGCATATTTTTCAAATAGACCCCAATCGGTGTTCTGTGTGGATTTCTTATTCGTGTTACTGCAAATTAGTTTATTTGTTCCGCAAGGCTCAGCGTTGGCTCTGATGCTTTTCGTGTTGTATATTAATAATAGGAGAAATGTAAATAAATGGCAAACTAATTTGTTAGAGAAATAAGACACAAAACTAATAAATGAGAGCCTAGTTTAACGTTACCGACCGTCCTTGATTTCGCGGGACAATGCCGGATTATGACAACTTGTACCGGATAACCATTCGTTCGTTTCATAAATAGTTCATATATCCACGTCTAAAAATTCATAGAATTGTGGAACCTTTCGGCCCAATTGCATGGAAATTTTGAGAAGAAAAAAAATCCAACAATGCAAACAACCATCGTGAACCACTGTGCCATGCTGGCTGGTGGCCTTTTTTTCGCGGCATTTCGTTCGTTCTGACAGGTGGGGGGTCTTGGGTAGTGGCGCGATGGTGGCGTGGTAGTGGCAGCGGCCCAGCGAACAATACCGCTGGTTTTGTATAGTTGAATTATGATCCATTTATGCTGGATTGGGGAATTCATGCGTTAAACAGCACGATTAAGAACAATCAAACAGCATTTTCATGATTAATCCTTTGCGTTGGTTGTTCCGTTTTAGCGCGCAACGCACTACTCTGATAGCAGAGAGGTTCGTGTACGAATTAAAGTGACGCCGTACATCACAAAATAAAAGTTGATACAATGCTGGTTTAAATTGTGCTTTTAAATCAAAGCTCTTTTTATTACCTTTCAGTCGGAAAATTGCATTTCAGTTTTTTAATTTCGCAATTCCCTTGTGGCTGGTCAGAGTACATTTGCAGTTCCATCATCATGGGGACGTTAACTGACAACCTGTTTTATTACGTTTTGATTCGCTCTTCTAATTGTTTTTAAGGCAAAACTTAGGTGCCACATTCCGTTTTCGAAACTTGACCTTCTGTTTTTATTCCAATTGGATTTTTTTAATTCCAATTAGAATAGAATTTGAAAAAAATATATTTCAATAGTCGCAACCAACTTTTGCTTGAAACAAATATTTTCAATACAAAACAAATAATTTGCGTTGGCCTTTCCGGAAGACACGCTGTTTAATTATAGAAAACACGGAATCAAATTTTATATAACCTGGAGAGGATAATTTTGCATTATATTCGCGTTTCAGTGAAATGCGATCTTACGATACTTCCTTGCGGAACACCCAAATTATTCATGACAAGAAGAAACAAAAATTCTGCCACTTGAGTATATTAGCTTTACTGGTTGAAGGCATTTACCGAAGAAGACCGCGACCAGGAATATTTCTCATTTATCCTCGAATTTTCTAACGACATATCTGTCTCTCAACTATCAGAAATTGTCGTATTTGAAGCACTCAAAGGCTTGAATGCGTCAAAAGGGCCGGGCCTGACGGAATAGCACCCATATTTCTCAAAAACCTGGCCGAAGAACTTGCTACACCATTACAACGCCTATTTAACACGTCTCTGAAAAATGGAAAATTCCCGGAAATATGGAAATCTTCGTACTTAGTCCCTATCTTCAAATCAGGAACAAAATCAGACATCCGAAACTACCGTGGAATTGTCATTATCTCTTGCATTCCTAAACTATTTGAATCAATTATAAATGAAAAAAATTTTCAACAAGTAAAACACAAAATTACAAGTCAGCAACACGGCTTTTTTAAAGGCCGCTCTACTGCCTCAAATCTTCTGGAATTTGTAACTTTTACTCTTAATGCAATGGACAGTGGCAACCACGTAGAAGCTATTTACACGGACTTTAGTAAGGCATTTGACAGAATAGACATACCATTATTAATCTTCAAATTAAGAAAAATTGGAATAGAACCGAATCTCTTGAAATGACTTCAATCATATTTAACGGAACGTAAACAAATTGTTCGCTTTCAAAATGCCCTCTCGGATCCTATTCAAGTCACCTCTGGGGTTCCCCAAGGTTCCCACTAAGGGCCACTTCTTTTCATTTTGCACGTAAATGACATTTCCTATATACTTAACCACTCAAAAGTACTTGTATATGCAGACGACATGAAAATATATATGGAAATAAAAAATGCCCATGACGTCGCAGTACTTCAGAATGAAGCCAATGTATTCAACACTTGGTGCAACAAATCTTTACTAAACCTGAATGTAAAAAAATGTAACTCAATAGCATTTAGCAGGAAAATTCAAACTCCCTCTATTGACATATACTTAGGAAACAATATTGTACCAAAATGTAACATTGTAAGAGATCGAGGAGTAATCTTAGACTCAAAACTAACATTTACAGAACATTACAATACCATTATTAACAAAGCAAATAGAATGCTGGGCTTTATCAAACGCTTCAGTCATAATTTCAAAGACCCGTACACAATAAAACTTTTATACATTACATATGTAAGACCTATTCTGGAATATTGCAATATTGTATGGCACCCACACACTGCGTTACATGAAGGACGCATTGAATCTGTTCAGAAACAATTTCTACTATACGCGCTTCGAAAACTTAACTGGACAGTATTTCCATTACCATCTTATGAAGCGCGCTGCACGCTCATCCATATACAAACACTTAAAGAACGTCGCGAACAAGCAATGCTTTACTTTATCAATGACATTATTTCTCAACGCATCCAGTCCGCAGATTTGCTTGCTCAATTAAACTTTTATGCGCCGAGTCGTAACCTTAGAACTAGAAAAATATTTATGGAAAAATCATATAAGACCAATTATGCGAAAAATGGACCAGTCAATAACATGATGCGCCTTTATAATCAAAATTGCGAAAGAATTGACATCACTATGTCCAGAATCCAAATTAAACTACGACTTAGCCATAGGAATAATGTATAGCATATAAGTAAACATTGTAATAATATTATTGTATGTAGTCTACAAATGCTTGACGAATAAAACATATTAATTTTCATGTATCTTACTACGAATGTTTTCGAAACGAAATTACCGAATCAATTTGTTCAAACGCTACTTTCAGATTAGTGTATAGAAAGATTCCGGGAGAAATCAAACATCTTTCTTGGGCTGCTCTCTCCCCGAACTTGCCTGGACGACTGGGATAACGGTAACGAGCGAATTTTTGACCCAAAACTGCACAATAGCTTCAGTGCCGACTGTATTCCAATGATTTCGGATACTTTTACCCGGTCTATTGCAAAAGCTGCAATGGAATCTGCTGCCTCAAAACAGTTCGGCAAGTATACCTTCGGCAGAGCCCAAGAAGTGCCGAACAGCCTGCACAGTATCGGGACAGTTTGAAGTTCGACTCCATTGGCTTTGTAACACTTCCCAAGCAACAATGCGAATTTTATTATACTCTTATTGCAGCATTCAAGACCAATTTTGGTCTTAAATGCCATCATAAGAGCGTAATAAAACCCTAATTGTTACTTGGGTTGTTCATATTACTACCCGCTCAGCGTAAAATGGCGTCGAAAGAAAAGCAGGTGCTAAAAGCAATTGTGTGTGCGCGCAATGAAAATCCGGATCTTTCTTTAAGAAAACTTGCCAAAAAGCTTGGATTTTCTCCAAGCACTGTTCACAGTATTTTAAAATCGTTCGATACTCGCTTGACAACAGCTGGGAAGAAGGGAAGTGGAACAAAAACGGATCTGAGAAACCAACACAACGATGCGAAGGTAAAACAAATATTACGGAGGAGACCAGATCTTTCTGTACGTACCATTGCTCGAAAAATAAAAATGTCGCCAACATTCGTGCACACTTCTAAGCAACGACAAGGCATGAAGTCTTTCAAGGTGAGGACTGTGCAAAACCGTAATGACAAGCAAAATAGGACGGCCAAAACACGCGCTCGTAAGCTTTATTGCAAATATTTAACGAAGTTTCCGAGCGTTATAATGGACGATAAAACGTATGTCTAGAAGACTTTAAACAGCTTCCTGGTATGTCTTTTTACACTGCCATGAAACGGAATGGCGTTGCAGAGCATTTTAGGACAAAGAAGAAAGCCAAGTTCCCCAAAAAATATTTAGTATGGCAGGCCATATGCAGCTGTGGTCGAGCAAGCAAAAGTTACATCACTACGGGAACGGTTAACAAGGAAATATACCGTGACGAATGCCTGCAGAAACGATTGTTAGCGTTCCTACACAGCCATGATATACCCTCGCTGTTTCGGCCTGATTTGGCATCCTGTCACTACGTCGAAGATGTTTTGGAATGGTATGATGCTAATGGAATCCATATTGTACCGAAGGAGGCGAATCCACCTAACTGTCCAGAATTACGCCCCATCGACCAAACCAGACCAAAAACATATTGGGTCGTTCAGTGGCAGATGGGGCTCCTACCCACAGTCTTTCGGTTGGTACTCAAATGTTGTTGCAATTAAACTACTACCGAACGCTCAAAGATAGTCCCACATCTAATTTTGTCCCTCCAATTTTAATCATTCCCTTCACGCACACATACGCTCACCCGCCGACGGTAATTACTTTTTGTACACGAGCAGCCACTTGCCGGCCCTCGATGCGGCAAGTTCAGTGTATACCACACCGCTTGTGTTTTTTCTGTTTTACTTGTCTCCTATTCTATCACACTTTTTTACGGACGGTACGGACAGAAGTGTGGGTTAGAGTCCCACCTGTCGTTGAATGACCCAATACATTTTTGACCTAAATACCTATCGAAATTTCCCAATTTATGCAGTTTATCATCCTTCGCACTACAAACTCCTTCCTGAAAGCTATGATTTGTGTTGCCCTTTGTGTATCTCTGTGTACCTTCGGGTCCACAGGGCCCGGTTTGCGTTCAGATTTTTCTCTATTCTAGAAGGTACCCTCCTTACCATACTTCTGGAACGCCCTACTACGAACTGCTCTGATGCTCACAACTTCCATTTTCGCCAATTGACTCAGCAAAAATTTGGATATGGCAGAGTTGTTTGACGACGTATTATTATTATTATTATTGGTCCAGCGGTACAGGTACAGCGATATCGATGAGGGTTACCCGCTTCGTCCTTTTGTCGTAGATCACAATGTCAATGCGGTGAAAGGTTATCACATTGGATTTGTTGATGCTAAGTGTCAAAAAATGCCGGGAGCACCAACTCTGCATACGATCTACACTTAGTTGCAAGTAGTCACAATCATTAGTACTGTTGATGCTGTTATATATTTTGACGTCTTCGGCGCAAAACAGCCCACAACCAGACGGCAGTATGACAGAAAGTTCGTTAATAAATAGTGAGAACAAAAGGGGTCCAAAATTACTACCCTGAGGGACACTCGGAACATTCGTAAACACTTCGGAACCGAAGCTCCGATCTTAACGCGAAGCGATCGTTGTATCAAATACGATCTGAACCAGGCGATTAAGGATCTGTTGACTGCAAGTTTCTCTAGTTTACTTAACAGAATTTCGTGATCCACTCGATCAAATGCTGTCTTGAGATCAGTGTAGACAGCATCAACTTGTCCACCGTAGTCCATTGTGCGAACGCACAGTGATGCAAATTCGGTCAAATTTGTCGCAACAGACCGCTTGGGATAGAAGCCATGCTGGGGGCAGTTGAAATGTAATTCTTAAATGAGCAGAAAAGCGTTGATAATAATCTCAAAAACTTTTAAACAGAACCTTTGTTCGTAACCCTCTCATGTTCTGGTAGTAACAGCGCATTGGATGGTTATCCTCCACATTCATCGCTAGTCGCAACAGCTTCGTTGTTCAACTCTAACGTTGAGGTACCAGAAGGCAAGAGCGTTAGCGTCTAATGACCTAAAGCGCAGAGCGGGTTTGAAAGTTTTTACTTGCCACGAATGCAATGTTGGAAACTCCGTTCCCCGCAACCGCACATAAGACCAGGACGACTGTTGAACACAAGCAGCAAAGGTGCGACTACGGCGGGGGGGTCGGTAGTTCCCAAAGTGCTACAACAGCATCCACGCCCAAGCAACAATGTAAGTTTTATTGTACTCTTATGGTGGTCTTCAAGACCAATTTTGGTCTCAAATGCCATCATAAGAGTGTAATAAAACCCAAATTGTTACTTGGGCGTCGTCAACAAAGCAAATAAATTGACTGGATTTATTTAAAATCTAGCCTCGCATTTCGATCGCCGCTCGTCTTATAACACCTTCATGCGTAATGTTGAATAGCAGGCAGGAAAGACCATCTCCTTGTCGAAGTCCCCTACGAGATACGAATGGGTCCGACAATCCACCCGAGATTCTCACACAGCACTGGATCCCATCCATCCTAGTCATAAGTCTAGTAAGCTTACCAGGAAAGCCGTTTTCGTCCAAAATTTTCCATAGCTCTGGTCGAATTACGCTATCGTATGTTGCTTGACAATCGATGAACAGATGGTGCGTGGGGACTCGGAATTCGCGGCACTTCTGGAGGATCTTTCGCAGGGTGATGATTTGGTTCGTTGTGGACCGACCCTCCATGAAGCCGGCCTGGTAACTTCCCACAAATCTATTGGCTATTGGCGATAGTCGATGAAAGATGACTTGGGACAGCACTTTGTGGCCGCATTCAGGATAGTGATTGCTCGGTAGTTCTCACAATCCAGCTTATCACCTTTCTTGTAGATAGGGCAGATAACCCCGTCTTTCCACTCCTCCGGTAGTTGTTCCGTATCTCAAATCTTGACCATCAGTTGATGCAAACAGCCGGCCAACTTGTCCGGGCCCATTTTTATAAGTTCCGCTCCAATGCCATCCTTTCCCTCTGCTCTGTTGTTCTTCAGTCGCTGGATGGCTTCTTTAACTTCCCTTATCGATGGGGGTGGCACATCTTCGTTGCTTGCTACACCAATGGTCACTTCCTCCGCTATCATGATCTTCCGCCTGCACGCCATTCAGGTGTTCATCGTAGTGCTGCATCCACCTTTCGATCACCGCACGGTCGTCAGTCAAGATACCTACATCTTTATCTCTGCACATTTCGGCCCGCGGCCTTTGCGAGATCCGTTGAGTCTCTAATAGAACTTCCGAGTGCCGTGAAAGCGGTACAGCTGTTCGAGTTCTTCGCACTCCTTCTCCTTTTGGTGGCGCTTCTTCTCCTTGAAGAGTCGGGTTTGCTGTATCCACTTCTGTTTGTATCGCTCCACATTCTGACGGGTGGCTCTACGCAGCATTTATACCCGCGCTGCGTTCTTCTCAGCTAATATCTGCTGGCATTCCTCGTCAAACCATTCGTTCCGTCGATTCGGTGCCACACTGCCTAGGATGTTCTCCGCTACGCTGTTAATGGCTGTTTTCACGGCATTCCAACAGGCCTCAAGAGGGGCTTCATCCAGCTCACCCTCTTCCGACAGCGCGGTTTCGAGAGATACCGCGTAGCTTTCGGTGACATCCGGTTGCTTCAGTCGCGCTAGCTTATACCGTGGCGGGCGACGGTATCGTAAGTTGTTCACAGCAGATAGTTAGCAGACGTAACCTTACCATCACTAGGTAGTGATCCGAATCGATGTTAGCGCCCGGATAGGTTCTGACGTCGATAATGTATGAAAAGTGCCGAAAATCTATCAGCACGTGGTCGATATGTGATTCTGTCTGGTTGGGTGATCCCCAGGTGTACCGATGGTAGAAGTTATGGTGGAAGAAGGTACTACGTATGGCCATGTTCTTGGAGGCGGCGAAGTTGACAAGTCTTAGGCCGTTTTCGTTCGTTTGCGGGTGTGCACTGAACCGTCCAATCACCGGTTTGAATTCCTCCTCCTGACCAACATGACCGGTATTCTTCGTTAACGACTATTGATTTTCGAGTGATGTATTAAGCTAGTGAGACGGAGGCTGGGTGGTTGATTGTTTTGGGTAAGGGGACGGTTGGTATGTATAAGTGGATAGCATGGTGCGGAGATATAGAGAGAGAAATAGAAGGAATAATGTAAGTATTGGAGAGTGAGAGAGGCAAGTAGAGAAGCATAAAAACAGAGATGGAGAGAGAAATGTAGAGAGTGATAGACAGAGTCGTCTATCCCCAAAAGCAAAAGATTTTGCAGGGCAGTATTAGCCGGGCTTTATGAAGACCCGTGCTACTATGGATCAAATTATCACTTTCCGACACATCCTCCAGAAATGTCAGGAGTACACCATGCCCGCGCATCGTATTTTCGTGGATTTCAAGACAGCACACGATACAATCGAGCGCGAACAAATATGGCAGATAATACACGAGAACGGTTTTACGGACAAACTGACGTGATTGATCAAAACTACCCTGAACCGAGTGATGTGCTATGTGCATGTTTCGGGCACTCTCGAGCCCCTTTGAATCGCGCCAGAGGGCTGCGACAAGGGGATGTCACATACGATAGTATAATGTACTAAAAATTGGTAAAATTCATAGCATTTTTGTTCCAGGAAATGCGTATAAAGTAGCATGACTGCGTTTAAAAAGCGACCATTTGTCTAGTATTCCTGATGCTTTTCTCGCAATAAAAATTGTGACCACACAATAACCAATCATGTAACTCTCCCATCTTATGTGATAAACTGCTTCGACCGGCGATCGCAGGCAGGCCTTATCTACCTATACGTTGCTTTGAATAAACTGGACCATAAAATCGGACCATAAACTGGATAAACTGGCAATTGGAGACCCGTTGCTACTATGGTTCAACTCATACCTTTGTTTGCTTTTGCTCTGGAATCTCAAATAACAGCCATCTCGGGTCTCGGGGTGGTCTTTCTTATCTCGCTGTCGATATGTTGTTCTTGACAACACTGCTCAGTACCCTTTCCGTGTTTATTTAGGCGAAGCATTCCAATTCGGCTAATCAGCAGCTGGCCCAAAATGGCCTGATAATCTGCTACGAGTTGTCACATCTCGTATCAGTTATCGACTTTCGTGAAATGATATATAGCCAATTAAGGACGGCTTCATTCAATATTTCGAAAAATCGGTACTACTAACAAATACCAATTATGCGAAATGCAACTTTCAAGTAAACGTCATTTAACTTTTGTACTTCGTAGGTCATGTGAACGCTTTTAGATAATCTTAATGTCAAAAGCTTTCACCTACACAATTGTTTGTACTAGTGCTTAGCAGGATAGAGATCCGCATGCTATCAGATGCGCCAATACAGCGCCGTACACAGTGGCAAGGACTTCGGAATACTTCTGGAAACTCTAAGCTTAATATCAAACAGGACATTACATTTATTTTTGAAAGATCTACAAGAGTCTGGCTTTACGTATGGCCAAGAATTTCTACCTAGCTGTCCGCTTCAATCTCGAATGCTGCGCTCTAGTGCGAAGTCCCTACTGTCGAAATAGAGTTCACCGAATCTGCAGACCTTCAGCGGCCAATTTTTTCCGTGCCCTTTGAATCAAAATGTGGTTTTCAGAAACAACTGATTCATTGTCGGCAGGCAAAAATTCCTCGAATTTGCTCGTTGTAATTATTGTCGGTTATAAAATTTTTGTCGTCGTACGCTGTTCTATCACCAATGAATGGGTTGGAATTCTTTTGATGATTTCATCAACTATAGGAGGTTCTAACTCTGCATCATTTTTGCCGATGAAACTGCTGAATTTTCTCCGAAATAGCTCTAAATTCATTCCATATCCATTGTCTGGATATACGAAAGATTTCATGATGCATGTTTCATACATTTTCATAGAAAATTTATCTGTAATAGTAAGTCCTAAAGTCCAGAATTTTCCGGTACGTCACCTTGTATCCAAACTAAACTACCATGCACGCTATCAGCGATGAATTGAAAAAATCTAGATAACAAACTAGACAAAATTAATACTTCTAATCTACGAAATCCCCTATCGATGTCGGAACAATACATTTTGCAATCACGGCAATTCTCAACCTCTCCTCCACACTAAACCATTCTGATTTGAAAACCCGAATACCGGCAGCCAGCTTCCGCCCAGAGCCCCGAGATGAAAGCAAACCCAAATGGTACAAACAACAAAACGCAAAATAACACATACAAAACGTATACATGGCCTCTTAGCTTTCTCTGTGATCAACTGACCGGCAAACCTCAACATAACATTGGCCGCCCTAAATAAACTTTACAAAAAAGGACCCCCGCAGCTATACACGCAGATAACGCAGAAGTATTTGCAGATTATGCCGGAAGGCAGAATTAGAGTGGACCGAAATCCGAGATTGTGAAAAGGCAAAATTTAGATACATTCACAGCGTAGAACACAGTCCACCCTAGGATTCTAAAGCAACTATTGCTAGCTGTAGGCTCTCTGGCAGAACTAACATGTTCCCACTTAACCCAAACCATGTTGTACGACATTTATAAGAGCCTACTAAAAGCATCAGCTGCCGTTGTCCAAAATGGTGCAATGTTTGTCCACACCACAAGCCGAATTTCATTGCAGAAAATTTTAACAGAGATGCCAAAAATGTGCTGCCATTAAAACTTGGTTACGACCGGATGGGAAAGAATGAAGCTCCGTTGAATCCAATAAGCATCTTTCAACGTTGAGCTGAGTCGAGTCGAGTTGAGTGAGTTGCAAAATAGTAGAACAACCTAAGGAAGGGGCTAAGGCTGAGGCTAAGGCGGTTGCCGCCAAAATGTGCACGCAACCAAAGAATGCCTTCTGAACTAGCTCCGGTGTGACTAGCTAGCTAGCTAGCTAGCAGAAGGGAAGGGATGACTCATCTTGCCATGCTATGCCATGCAGGCGAGCAGCCCCAGCAGCAGCGGCGCGGCATAACCTGTCTCGACTGAGCACGTTTATGCTAATCGCAATTTTTGTTCCTGTATCAAATTTCGACCTGCTTCTATGCTCATCGTTCGTTGGGTTGGCAGTTTACAGCCATACTTTGCGCCATACAGCGATGTGTGTGCCGTTTGTTTGTTTATTTGTTTGTTTGTTTGTATTTTACCTTTAGTCTGTTGTCGTGTTCGTTTCGAAACTCACCGTCATTCAACGTTATTTTCTGTTCTAGCTCTCAGCTCAACCAACAGTACAGTAGAAACGGACGCACCGTGGCGCTGCTGTTGGCAGTCGTGAACGTCGTTCGAATAATTTGAAAAACATTGGATCATCCGAATGATACGATGCCATGGCATGTGCTGTGGTGGTGAGGATTGTAAATGTTCGTTATTTGGCATTGTGCGGATAGTTTTGCCCAATGCGCAAAAGTTTTAGTTCGCATGAAATCCGAAATTTTGTTCGGTCTCTTTATTACCAATTATAACTATTGTGTTCAATTCCAAATGCACCATTCATAAAATCTATCAGGAAAATCACTAATTGAGAAATGTTAGATCGGACTGCGGTTTCAGTAAACTTGCAAATTTCATTTGTTATTCAAACTTCCGTTGCAGTTCGACTGCCTCGTTTAGATTAGTCACTTTCCCTGCCGGGCAGCCCAAACAAAAGAGCATGTCACTCCTTGACAGGCAACTGATTTGATGAGTAGCATCTCGACCTATGTAAACTCGTTTCGGGATATCAGCAGCAGCGGTTCGTTTGGTTGCCGTAGCAGCGATGTACGTTGCTTGCCAAAAATAGGACTGCGCCAAACGCGCCACCGGAACGCCGCCGACATAATCACTTAGTCCTACCTGCACAACACCGCGTGCATGTAAAACGGTCGACTAAATAGAACAACTTTCGAACTACATAGAGACGTGCCCGACGTGAAACGGCGGACTGACACATCCGTCCTTAAACTTGGCCGTTTGAAAACATACACGTAATGCAATCAATGGTCGGAAGTTTTGGTTGCGCTGGAATGTTGAATGCAATCTAAAATTTCTAAATTGTAGATTGTAACCAGAACACAAAAGTTACCATTAATAATAGAACAAACAACTCAATAATGTTAAAGTTCACACGCTAGACTGTCCCAATTTACTACTCGTAGGAAAATAAACTTTATAATTGCAAACGATAACCCAATTAATCAATTACACCACCATTTAAGATGATTTCGCGAAAGAAACTCCCTTAGCTCTAAGTTTAGGAAAAGTTAGCTTTCCCTTTAGGAAACCCCCCCAAGTTTGACCTTTTTCCGCCATCCCTTTCGGTGGCAGAGGCAGTCCTCCCGAAAGCTATTTTCCACACTAACTTCGGATTTAATGAGTGCAGCAGCTTCATACGTTTCGCACGGAATCCGCACCGATAATTTAGCAAAGATTTTTTCTTTTCGTCAACGGAGAAACTTGCTCTTATGCGAAAGTTTCCGGAGCTCTCCCACACGTCGTGGCCGTTTCTTCGTCGGGTTGTGTGATAGTGAGTTCTCCCCATCCACACTAACGAAAACATGAAATTGGCGACAGCAGTTTCAGCGAACTTTCTTCCTTCAACATGAAACGAAGAACGAAGAGAACGTAGCTCGGAAGCAAAAAAAAAAGAATCCCGTTCAAAATTAGCCAGTGACAAAACGTTTGGCAGAGATAAAATTGCCCCAGGTTGGGAACTGTCTTTTCTAACACCGCAGCCTCAAATTTTCTCTGTTTTTTTCCTTCCTTCCATCCCATTGGTAAGGAGAATAATTTTCCCTAAAGTGACCCCAAGGGGATTTCCTTCATTTACATTCATTGAAACGATAGTAGAAAAAACACAGCACTGTTCTAGAATATAACTGCATCATCTGCCAAATGAAAGGCAAACATAGAAGAGAGCTTCCGACCACAGGGTATTGAAAAGTATTTTTGACCTGTCCATTAGTTTGTGCAATGCAAAGCAGTTTCACTTCATTTGAATATTATCGAGCTGATTTTAGTTACAAACTGAAAACCAGTTGACCAGTTGACATAGCATGGCAACACCCGTGGCTCAAGAGTAAGCTCAAACATAAACCATCTTTCTTACCGCCAGTGTTACCGGGTTATCGGGTGATTCGGATGTTTTTCTCCCAAAGCAAAATTTTGGCAAAGCAAGAGAAAAAAAGTTTACTCTTTTCCATTTTACGACACCAGCCAGCGAGCGGTGACCCGGAGAAGAAACGGTGCAGCAACACGTGCAACAGCTTGGTTCTGCATCATCTCTTCGACACGACGTTATGCGATGCCATGCAACAACGAACAGATGCAGACAGGGAACAGCGCGAAACTGCGAAAGTGTAACGATCGTTCACAGGTATCGAAGTTTGGTCTTTGTGTTGTATCTGTCCCTACTACCTACTACTTCGTATTCTTCGGCGGATTCCGTCAAGTGGAAAACGTGAGGGAGAATAAATTACCCGACAAGGCCGACAAACCGGGTGACCCCGTGGGAACTTTGATCTAGTAGCATAGACTTCCAGCTTACCACCAGCGGTGGCAGCACCTCTATCTGTGGTTGATGGACACAGAGGGATTGACCTGTTCTATCCTGTTACGCATACATAAATAAATTGCGAAAAAAAAAAGTTGAGAAATTTTTGTTTCTCGTATCCGGATATAACCATTTGCAGTCACTATTTTTATGTGGGAATGACTTCATACCGAATGACGAAGGAACTGCTCACCTTCCCCTGGAACTGATTGCAAATAGTTGTCCTCCGTAATTAACCGGGGACCGGAAAATTGCACGAGGAATCAACTGAAAGTCAAGGTTGTTAAATGTTTCCAAAAAGAAAAAAAATACCAGACAAACTTGAATATTTGACCATTTAAGTGATAAATCATTCTATTTATGTATTTTTTGACAGTATTTAATCGTCGTTTTGCGAATCAATCAACGATCAACCATGGTTTACTTTTTCATGCAATGAAACGCATGTTCCGAAGAATATTTCGCCTCACAAACCTTTACGGCTGTCGAAGCTGGGTTGAACACAGACCAATTGGAGTGTGAAACTAATTGTTTTTGAAAGGTTGATTCAAGTTTGCTAGCAAACTATGTCATTTTATCAACGTTCATTTACGCCCAAGCACTCGAGGACAGCTAATCTAGTTTTTACAACGTTCATCATCCGTGAAATTTAACCTGTTCATGATGGGTAGAGTTCTCCATCATATTTGTTGTTCCTCAAGGCAGTCACATGGGACCCTTTCTTATGCCATTATATATGAATAGACATTATCGGAAAGATATTCCAGCCGGTTGTTGAGCATTTTATCAAGCTAAAACGTGAAGTAGAGAAGCTTGGATTGATAGGGAATACGGGGGATTAAGCTCGCATAGGTAAGAGCGTTGTAGGCGATGGGGACCAGTTCGAGGTTGTAGATGAATTTGTATACCTCGGGTCGTTGATACTGTCGGCTAAGCTTCAAAGCCATACGTTAACGATAGTTACCTACGGGCATGACAAGTAGACAATGCTCGATAGGACCGTTTGCTTTGGACCATATATTGGCGCGATATGTAAGCGAGATGGATGGATCGTATGGATGAGAAGGATGAATCACAAGCAAACGCCACCTTTCGGTGAACCCAGTATCCAGAAAGTCGTTACAGCTATAAAGGTATAGTGATTGGGACATGTTGTGAGAATGCCGGACAACAACCCGACAAAAATGGTGTTCAACCTCGAATGCAGTAGGTGCGCAGTGTGCTACGTGGTTGAACCAATAGGACAGGACCTAGGAAGTGTGGGATACTCAAGAAACTGGAGACAGACAGCCATGGACCAAATATGTTGGATTATTATGGAGGTGAAATCCTAATAACTCTCCCTCCCCTTGAAATTTAACCCCCGTTTACCTGTTTCCGAATGAAATTTAGCTTGGTTGTCGTTGCGGCCATATGATCCACTTAATTCGGATTCCCCGCACTTGATTCCAAATGGTTCTGGTGAAAAACCAAACTTCTGAGTTCCAAGATGCTTATTACTCCCCTGATGGTTTTTTAAGCGACTTCTGTTCTCTAAACCCAACCCATAACAAGAAACGTGATTTCACACAAAAGAGTCTGAAAAAGAAAAAGCAAAGCTTAGGTGCTACATTCCATTATCGAAACTTGACCTACTGTTTTTATTCGACAGACTTCGCAGCCAGCCGATAGAATACAGGACAACTGCAGGGCCAGTTGCTACGATCTTATTAACTCTAACAGCCTCTCCCAGCTGAGGTTCGAAAGTACGACGACTGACTTATTAGGCCAGCATCACACCTCGACAGTGATGCCAGATTTTACTGGAGAAAAAGTAGTATTACCATCTGTGTTTTAATCACAGAAGAAAGGGGTATAGATTATAAAACTAAATCAAATTTTAAATCAAACTTTTGACTTGAATGGAAGTTTGACCGACATTTGTTCTTCCCTCCCATTGGTAGGTGGTTTGACGCGTACTTCGGCTGACCGACCTAAAAATCTCAGTTCCGCATGTAGAATGTAATATAGTTTAAGTTGGATATATGTGTAGTATGTAGTATTGCATAATTTACCTTTACGTGTAGCATGTGTCTCGAAATGCGGAATGGAGCGAAATTGAACGGATCTGATTTT
The DNA here is from genome assembly GCF_943734655.1 of Sabethes cyaneus. Lineage (NCBI taxonomy): Eukaryota > Metazoa > Arthropoda > Insecta > Diptera > Culicidae > Sabethes > Sabethes cyaneus. Next base: position 233,645,349 of record NC_071354.1, read on the forward strand.
AAATCAAGTCCGTTTAGGCCGAAGCACCGGGAGGGCTTACTCAGTTCCCTAGATGAAATGCTGGTATGCACAGAAATTCCTTTAGAAAACTGAAACCAAATCCTACCCACCATTCATGAGATTTTGACTTACTCATGAAAATTAAAATTTATCGCTAGTTAGAACGAACGAGTGTTCAAAAATGATGTGATGTCTTTATTTGCGTAATCGAGACATTTTCTATGAGATTGCCATAGAATTTGTGGCTGTTATGCGATTATGGACAGCACAGCACTGAAAAAGCTGTGTTTCCTGTGTCAGTTTCCTATGTTATTACTAATATTGCTATCGTTGTTGTTACTGTCACCTATATTGTATTATTTTTGTTTTGGATGTAATTAATTATAATTATTATTGTTATTTTCTTATTCCTTCCTTTATTAGAGTGATTTGCATGTCTTGTGACTAACCGCGTTAACGGTATTCAACTAACAATATAAAATTATCACGAATGACGCTGTTTGTCTCCCAAAGACCCTCCTAATGCTGATGAGCTACTGTCGGAGAGTCCATCAAGTCGGACGGTGGCAACTCACCGGCGGCCTGCTCCTCTCCATTCTTGATGCTGTCGTCGCGGTCGGACTCAGTACAGTGGATCTCTCGAAAAGCTTTATAGCCTCGATATGCATTTGTTCTGTCCATTGCCCAATCCTGGCAGACTTCAACTGGAATTCCATTTCTAACTAAATCTTTTTAGAGTACAGTTCTTCAAGTAAAAACAGATATTCGATTCTCTGGATGATTCAAGCGATAGCGAAGGACTGTCCTCAATATACCATCATTCCCACTTCCTAAAATATGGTCATAGTACATAATATATGGCCATGGTATGAGGATTTTTTCGATTCAATACCATCCTCACAGAATTATCAACGTCGTTAACATCTTATTAAATCTTGCTTCAGTGACAGCTTGCACTTAAGACTTAACACGGCATATATACATATCTCCAAGTGAAGTTCTACTTGATCCACCTCATCCTTTCTTAGTTACAGAATCATTCCAATTGACCACGGTCTGAAGAGCATACCGACAAATCGGTTGACTACCGCTACAAATAGGCAATTAATGCCACCGGGAATAATACGAGCGAGTACCAGTCCCCATTATATCGCATCTGCTCTATTTTTCGGAAGTTCAAGTAGTTTTTCGATAGTTCTGAGCGATAATATTGCTCTTGAATAATATTCCGCACAAAATATTCGAAAATTTACGCCAACAGCTACAATACTGCAAAGATGGTAGATAAAGAAGCGGCTGTGGCTTTTAATGAGCATAGGTGGTTGAACAGCGCTGGGTCTACCGTGATGACATGGGTAGTTGGAGAGATGAGTAGCGTCCATCCTAGCGAGTAGTTAGTCGGTAGTAGTATAGGTGATGGACAGACATAGAATTCTCGTGATATTACTAACCCGAAAATTGCAATCAACATGTTGATTAAAATTTCCTCTTTTCTTTTCTTTCTCTGCCTGATCTCTATCGCTTCTTCTCACGGCAACAATAATGTTGTCGTGAGGGGCGGCAAGAGATCAGCCACAGATGACTACACTGGTGATAACGATGGATGAGGACGCCGTGGTGCCGTGAATAGGCACAAAGTAAGAAAGGGTCGAACAAGATGAGAAAACAAACAAAGGAAGGAGAAAACAAGATAAGTACAAGCCATCTTATTCTATATTGACCAAGTACACAATTATAACGAGCCAAGTTCTGTCACTCTTCTTCCTCCTCATTAATCCATAATCACCAACGCATTATGGCGCTAGTGTAATCCGCAAGGATTCTTTTATCATTATCACAACCACCTTATCTCAGCCCTGGACAGACTTGGCTCTAACTGCCCCACCTCGTGCTGCAAACAGAAACAGAAACAGTTTGACCGATATTTGTTCTTCATATAAAGTGTTTCTCAGTTTTGCTGAAAAGTGACATTTTTTATCGCATAGGTATTCTTGATTGCATTTGAAACAAATTAATACTTTTTTGAATCGAATTAGTTTATGATACATTTAAAATTTTCTTTATATTATTTATATTTATATTTACATTACATTATTATGTTTGCGAATTTGATGTTCAATTTGAAATTTGGAACGGCGAGGTGCTTTTTTAATCGAAAGAGTATATAAACAAACAGAATTTTTACACGGTCACGGATAAAGAAGACACAAACACCACGTTAAGCAAAGAAGTCAATTTAAAAGAATTTTCACTATTGATGTGCATCAGCATTTTTGCATCAAGCAACTCTATTAGTGTCAAACAAGTCCAAAGGTGGTTCATCAGTTACATCCGGAAAAACTTCAGTGAACCGATCATTTCTCGAAATCGATCAATAGGACCACCAAACGAACCGTCCTAAGACATAGCCTGATAAAAAAAGATTTTGTCAATTCACTTCGTTTCAGCTACCGGTCTCCAATTATTTGGACACCGTGTACTCTGCGCCAGATCACGCTCCACTTGGTCTAACCATCTTGCCCATTGTGCACCTGGTGGTCTTGTTCCTACCGGATTGGAAGCAAACACCATCCTTGTAGGGTTGTCCGGCATTCCTGAAACATGCCCTGCCATCGTTTTCGACCAGCTTTCGCCACCTTTTGAAGACTGGGCTCGCCATACACCGAATAAAATATAGACGCTCAAGAAAGTGGAAATCATGGTTTCAACCACTTAACACTATGAGATGACCTGGATGCGAATTATCGTTTAGTTTAGATGAATTATCGTGGAGTTAATGCCGTTGACATTAATCTTAATAGTATCTTGGAGGCTGTTGAAGATTTCGGCATTCGTGATTCGCTGTACAACTGGTTAAAATCTTATCTCAAGAAGGGTGTACAATTTGTAAAAATGCATGACTTCAAATCTCGTTCGTTTACTGTGCACTCAGGAAGACCACAAGGTACTCACTTAGAACCATTGCTGTTCGTGCTTCTGATGAACAAAATGCCAGCCAAATGTTATCTACCATGCAGCTACACTGATTTACGCAGATGATGTGAAAATCCTTTTTCCCATCAAATCTATTGATGATTGCATGAAATTGCAATTCGACTTAAGGGGGATCTATCGATCGCTCGCTTTTTTCCAATAGGCACAAGGACAACGTCATCAACGAGTCTTTTTTTCGGGTTGTATAGCTGGTCGCTTATTAACGTATAAAAATCTATGCCAGGCCCTTTCGTGTTGTCTTCAGCAGAGTATCAGGGAGACCTCAAACACCAGTTCTACCTGACCAGACAGGCAAAGTCGCCTACTAAAACACAGGTATAGCCCAAAGCATAGCCTACCCGCCTATGCCCGCGGTGGCAGTGGCGTTCCGTTCCTAGGCGGACTAAACAAACTGATTCTGAGATCTCTCTGCCAAAGGCTGAAATGTAAATGTGCTTTGCCTTGGACATTTTGTACTACTTGAGTTGTAAAATGTAGTATAGTGAAGAAGTCGACATCTCGTCAGCACCGCCTAACACCGGTTGTCCTCAACCGCGTACCCACCATTAAATTTCCTACAACCAGAGATGAACCAATTGAGAGACAAATCTCGGACCATTAGTGGTTATCAAGTTATCAGGCCTCGACTCATGGGATACATTTCAATTCCCATCCCCCTGGCGTGCATAATGTTGCAAAATCGCAACAAGACCTGGGCATTCGCGGTAGTCGACAGAAGCTTTAAACTATAGTGTCGCACCCGTAGTGGGGGGGGCTCCGAAGCTGCAAGATTATCGTGTCTGCTTTGACAAGCGAGTGGTCGTGGGTTCGAATCTTAGTAGAATCAAGCCATTCCTTGTCAAATGACTTTGGCATTGGATCATTCTCTGGCCCCTCATTTACCCTTTCTTCATGCTTAATTCTATATTTGCCCTCTGAAGCCTCTTGACAGTGCAAATGTCCCTCCTATAGTTAAGTGTACTGGACAGAGACGCGAATGAGTCCTCGCCAGGGACGGCTACAATATGGGATAGTACTAGCAGCGAGGAATAAGTGGGTAAAGTAGATCAAGCTTTGAAGGAAGCGTAAACCCCAATACACACAAGCACGCATAAAAAATAGGCATATCGCTCAATCAATAGCGGTTATAGCAAAAAGAAATGCAATGCAGGTCATACAGCACCCGGGCGATATCACAATAAATCAACTATTTTTTTCCATGTGTGGATTCATCACTGCGACCAGTATAGTATAGTTTTTGTGCGTGTAGAAGTTTATTTTATTTGTAATCTATGTTGTAATATAAACTTAAGAATGGGTAAAGGGCCTACATTCTACATTCCTACATTCAAAATAGGAATCAAATGACAAATGCTATTCATCAGGATCCAGTATCTTCCCTGGCCGGGTGCAGGAATTTCAAAATCCATCGGGCGTCCCCTGCCTGTCAGATTAGAATCCCTAACTAGATTGTCAATCTTCACTTTGCAAAAAAATAGAAATAGAAAATAAAAGTAAAAGATTGAGTGAATCTTTAGTATCTTGGCCGCGACTGAACAATGCTTAGTGAGATTCCGGCAAATTTGCGTTACATATATCATGCTTTTTGCATTGGACCAGAACAATACCATCGATTCCATCGAAAAGAACCGGATTGACTCACGGGATTGTACCTGCAATGCATCTGGTCCCGACCCCGATTCCCGGTACTCTGAGGAAGAGGTGAGAGAAAAGAGTGTCTAGTCCTTGAAGAATTTCCGGTCTAATTCGAGGGTTTTTGTACATTGCCGAGGGTTCAGTTCATCCAGAAGTTCGTATTTGTGCATTATATGCCATAGCTGGTCTCGAACGACTGTTGCCTTGAAGTCGATAAAGACGGGATGTTTGGGCACGTTCCATTCTCTATATTCCTGCAATTTTATCTATCTATGGGATCGTGACAAATGCAGCAGCCATAGCCAAAAAGTCTCTTTGATAGATGGGCAGGAAGTTGTCAGCGCTGTTTATAGAGCGCAACCGGCAGCTTTGTCGGTCTTCAGCAACCCGATTATCCACGGAACTTTTCTAAGTTAATTTCCATTCTGCTTTGTGTACTCGTGTGTGGACTCTCCACCCTGTCCTGATGGCTGAGGGTATTCTGCCCCATCCATCTTCGAGAGTTAAAGTACTACTCCTCAGAGAAGGTAGTGCCACATAAACTATTCGCGCATAGTCCTCGGCAGATTACGGTTAGTGTTTACTTCTTTCCTACTTCTAGCAGCACAGAGCCGGGGTAGTTTTGCTGTATCAAGAATTATTCAAGTTCGTAGAGGACTGCCGGTCTGATTAGCGTTTTATACACCATCAGCTTTGTGCGATAGCGTATGCTTCTAGAACGAAACATCAATAGTTACGGTCCGTGGAAGAGAGATCGCCGTAATTACAAAAGATAGAACAATACTTAATTCAACAATTTTGTAGCTTTTCAAAGTTCAAGTTTTGCTTGGCTGGTACACTAAAATTAGTAAAATCGGTGCACATAGATAAGGACAGTCCTAATATTAAATTACTCATTTGTACACTATTCTAAACATTCAATAAGTTGCACACTTGACTTACTCTACCGCTACTCGCATAACAGTCCCATTTTCTATGAAGTTTCCTATATAAATAGGACTGTTATGCGGGTAGCGGCAGTATTCTTTCGGTACGTTGTTGCATTCGATATTTTGACCCACATAATCATAAGTTTGTTACGTTAGAAATTTTTGAATGTAATTTCTATTATCGCAGATATAAACCAAGCCACTACTACTAATTTTGATACCACTACCGCGAAGTTAATGATAGTTATTTTGAGACTCGAATAAAATTGAATAACCAGTAAAACTATCAAATAAACAAAAATAGCATCCTGAAGTGAATTTTTTTAAATAGACCCCGCTTAATTATCAACTAGTACCGAAAAGCAATTGTGCTAAATATAATCTGATCTTCAGGTTGTCGGATTTAAGGTTTACAAATACATAGTACAATTTTCTGCTTTCAACAAGTTTCTGAAAAATTGGAAGAATATCAAAAAAGTAAAAACGGATCATAAAAGTTATGGCCCATTAAATCGGATAGCCGTCCTCAGTCTGTATGTTACCATCTGAAACCGAAGTGAACTACTGCTGACAAGCTGATGAAAACTTCCAAACGATAGTATGAGGCTGTTCTGATCTTTCTATCCGCTAAGGCCTAAGGATAATGTTGGGGCAGGTAAGCATCGGTAGCTTATAACCACGAGACAATAATGTAGGTATGTAGAATAGGAAGGAACCGACTAAGTATTATCTGCTCTTTCTGTTTACACTCTCATTTATTTCGATTCCGCCTTCTTCACGCCCTCCGCCCAGAGTTTTGGCTTTTTGAGTTTTCAAACATCCCCCCGAGCAATGTACCTACCTACTCATATTGATAATGAATTGAATTTCTGATCAATGAAAACTACAAACCTGATAGAAGCTTAAGCTTACCTTCACATTTCGCTTTCTCAGCAATGCAATGATCCATCCTCTCGGCACGGTATCTATTCTCGATCGGAACTAATGGTATTTTGTCCAGTGATGATACCGGTTTTTTCATTTGTGCTAAAACATTTGATTTCTGCACAGCATCCACACTTAATCCTTCGACACAATCGAGCGACTTCAACTTTTCATTTTTTGCTAAGCTGCATTCGCTTGCTTTCTTTCTATCATTACAATGCACTGCTAATTCTTTCATAGTATCACCGCATCAAATTATCGTATCAATTACACCAACTATCAATCGTAAAGATAATTTTGTTAAGACATTAAGAACCAGAAACTGAATGACATTATTTGCTATGCATTAATTACGACAAACTTCCATGTTAACCAATACCACCAAAGGAAAACTGGCAGGGAAAAAAATAAACGAAATAATCCTGGTGCTGCAAATCGGGGTTAGCACACTGCACTTTTCGTTTTATTCTCCATTTTCCCGGTCCTTCTTTATGCTTCTACCGGACACACACAATTATTATTCAGGCGGTAACCATTCGGAAAGATCCGCACAAAACAGGCTGCAGTGTACAGCAGCAGGTAACGAACTTTTGCAATCCGTTTTGCGTCAGGATCCCATCGGAATCGAAGTGATTGCACTCGTAAATTATCCTTTAAACCTTACGTCGTGAGAATCGTAATCCTAATCAGCAAATCTAAACACCAAAAACCACCAAACACTGCATTTTTACCAACTAAACCATCACGATTAACTTTTTCCTGCGCTGCGCGATTCTCCGACACCGGACCGAACGTTACAAATCGAATGAAATGAATGATTCAATGAAACAGACAGACAGAAAAAGAAGCAACCCGGACGGAGCGCGCAACTTGCGTTTGCTGGAAAGAGAGAGCTGTAAACAAATTTGAAAATCCGTCGAAAAACGTCTGCGCTTGTGGCTGTGTGCGCAAATCGTTCGGCTGTGTGTGGTGCAAGCGCGAAGCAAGCACGAAAGCATGCAAGGCGCAGGCAGAAATGAAAATTGTACAAGGGTGCGCATTTTACCTGACGTTTGACGGAATTACAAGGGGCGTGCGAAAGTATAGATTACACTGCACCGCCAAACCTACAGTCAAATAGCAAATTTGTTTGTTCAAACCAACCTATCGACATCTCTATATCGAACTGCAGTAAACGTCAGCGACAGCATGTCCGGGGCTCAAAATTTGACAGCGGGCCCAAATCAGACTGCTGGCAGTTGAGTGAAACGCAGTGCTGACATGCTATCTCATTTTCGCACACACGAGATGTTGGCGGCGAAATCATGGTTGTCTGCCGATGGGGTGGTTCAAACCGGGTTGTCTCTACAGTACCACTCCGCTAATCCGACAAATTTATAGCCGGATTAGCGAATTTTGACTCGATAATCCGACAGTCAAACTGACGTCAGCGTGAGTTTGAAATGTGGTTTTGTTTACCATACCATATCCATACGTAAACTCCGGAAATTTTTTGAAAATATTTGTCGTAAGTACGCAATAACAGTAGAATCAATATATATATAGAATGCCAGTGTCGCTGCAGTGCTCGTGGTAAACATCACACATTTGAAAATTATGTATTTACATTGTAGGCGCATATGTGTGAGTGATCGATTCAAAACGGGAATCTGATTGTCAAACTAAAAAGGCAACCCAATAAAAAATCTTTCTGCTTTTTTGTAAATCACGTACGATAAATCACCCGCTTTGCTCGTTTTAAGGTATTTCGTCGGCAGGAAAATTTTCTATTGGGCAATTTGACAATGTAGTTCCCGTATCCAAGACACGAACCAGCAACATGTTTGCCACCAAAATATCCATGAAACACCAGCGACACTGGCATTCTATATATATATTGATTATACTGCAATAACTATGTTTTATACTCAGTAATGCTCAATTTCGTCAACAAAATACTTTGAAATTCTTAGTTAGTATCGAAATAAGTGCAAGCACTAGAGATGGTCGGGTATGAAAATTTGAATACCCGGACCCGACCCACACCCGATCAAGAAAAAAATTAAAAACCCGTACCCGACCCGAACCCGCAAATTTATTATCTTTGATACCCGAACCCGACCGCAACCCGTCGGGTACGGGACGGGCCCGGGTAACCGACCATCTTTAGTGTTAAATGTGGTCAATAGAGATACCCGACCCAACCCATACCCGGCTTCAAAAACAAAATTAAGAACCCGCACTCGACCCGAACCCGCAAATTATTTTTTTTTTTCAATACCCGAACCCGGCGGGTACGGGTACGGGTGCGGGTTTCGGGCAAATTTTCCGCTACCCGACCATCTCTAGCAAGCACATCAGTCTATTGAGAATTGCAATGGAAATATTATGGCCATAGCAAACGTCCCAGATAACACAAAATCGTAATAGAAAGTTCATAATAAATCGTTTTCATGTCAATTTCACATTGGAATTGTATAATAATTAGAGTATGTCAAATCGAAGTGAACAATAAGTTGTTTTGCAGTCGTGCATGCCTTCATATACAATTCATGACTGTGAATTATAAAGCAGCAATCATATATTCAGGAGTATTTAGTTGCGTGTTATAAACACTACGCAAAAAAGAATTACAAATAATTGTCAAAGCTTTCGCACGTATATCGCCTCCACTTTGGTACATATATGTTCTTATATGGAGTGAAATATAACTTTTTCGTTCAGATATGATTTCGTATATCTCAGTTGCAATCGAGATATACAAACCAAATGGTTTACTGGGGTGAACGTAGTTAGAAGCAGCACCATGTACCATTTCCATTTAGTTAGAAAGAGTGCCATTCTGACGCCAAACAAAGGTAGTGTTCGATTGAAAGAAGTCAAGTTCAATACTTTTTAATTCGGAATTTTCCGGATTAGCGAGATCCGGACTATTGAGTCGTCGGATTATTGGGGGTCGGATTAGCGGGTGGATACTGTAGAATTTTATCTGTCAGATAGGAGCATATGAACTCAAAATTATGGTCGCATGATGATTCAGAGCGAGAGGGCCGCAAGTCGCCAATACTTGTCGGTGACCCGCCCTCAGAAGCGCCAGCCTCCGCTTTAGTGACGTTGAATGGAAAGGAACAGGGCGAAATCTCACATGCTACTTAGTTTCGCGGATGACTTCGGGGAGCAGTAAGAGAGGCCTCTAGGCCTTTTAAACAGGAAGCAGCGAGATTGGGATTTACCATTAACACCGCCGAAACACGATACATGATTGCTGGCACTATATCAGTCTTGGTACCACCATCGGGCGTTGTCTGGCTACCAAGATATTGAAATACGTCTACTTGCTCAACTTGTCCCGCTACTGTGAAGTTGGTGGAATTGTTAGTGTTCACTACCAGAGATTTAGTTCACAGATAACTTAGTTTTCGCCACATATCATTTCTGCGTTGTGCGAGCAAGACAATGTCGTCGGTTAGGTCGAGGTTATTTAGCTGCTCCATCGTTAGAGGGTTCGAAGGCAATCCTCGATTTGGTCTGCTGTCAATTGCTCCGACTAATATCTCATCCATAACGACGAGAAACAGAAGTGGTGATAAAATGCAGCCCTGTCTCACGCCAGCCATAACCCTTATGGATTCGGACAAGACGCCGTCGCGCAACACCTTACACGAGAACACCTCGTACTGAGCCTCGAAGAGATGGACTAGCTTATCTTGGAACTCCTCCACGCCTAGGTGCGCCCCAGATGTTTTCGTGGTTGAGTCGGTCGAACGCCTTATCGAATTCAACGAACACCAGCAGAAGAAAGTCCTGGAATTCGTTGATCTGCTCCAATATAATGCGGAGCGTTGTGATATGGTCTACACATGACCGGCCAGCACGGAATCCAGCTTGCTGTCGCCGGAGAGTAACGGTCTTCTCCTGGATCCGGTTGAGGATTACCTTACAAAGTACTTTGAGAGTAATACAGAGCAACGTGATGCCACGCCAGTTACCGCATTCAGTTAGGTCTCCTTTCTTAGGTACTTTGACCAATATGACCTGCATCCAGCTACAATTTCATCCAGCGATGGCGCCTCCGAGTTGACGCGATTAATTCGACTCTAGGCATCATACGCCACTGCTTTTGTTGGTCTCTGACATTTGAAACTCGGAAGAGTTGTTCAAAATGTTCAGTCCATCGCGTAAGCTGTTCTGTACGGGCAGGCAGTAGCTGACCAGCTCCAAGCGGCATCTTTGTATTCATCCTGGCACCACTAAGGTGGCGAGAAATATCGTACAGCAAACGGATAACGGATATCATATCGGCGGTTTCTCCTTGTTCGGCTAGGGAGTTGGTCCAGGCCTAGGTCCAGGCTCTCTTGTCCCGCCTACAAGCACATTTAACAGCCCTCTCCAGTTCCGCGTATCGTTGACGGGCAGCTGTCTTAGCCGATCTGGTCCGCGCTCGCTCAATGCCGGCTTTCGCCTCTCTTCGCTCGTCGATCTTCCTCCAAGTTTCTTCCGAAATCCACTCCCCCCGCCCGCTGCACGCATGGCCGAGGGTTTCATCACTGGTCGTGATGAAGGCGTTCTTGATACCGGTCCATCGCTCTTCGACGGTTCCACCAGATGGCAGCTCCGAGGCTCGAGATTCAAGTTGTTCGACAAAGACCCTTTTCACCTCAGGGTTCTCCAATCGGCGGACGTCTTAGCGGCACCCAACTTTCTCCTCCCGTCGTTGGACACGTGCGACGCGCAGACGTATCTCTGCGATAACAAGATGATGGTCGAATGCAATATCAGCGCTGTGTTTGTTGCGTACATCAAGAAGACTCCTTCACCATTTCCGGCTGATGCAGATGTGGTCGATTTGGTTTTCTGTTCGGCCGTCGCGGGAAACCCACGTGACTTTATGTACTGGTCTATGGGGGAAGAGCGTTCCACCAATGACCATGTTGTTATTACCACAGAATTCTGCAAATAGCTCCCCGTTTTCTCTCATCTCTCCTAGGCCATGGCGTCCCATGACGCGTTCAAGGTTCGCGTTGTTTGAGCCAATCTTCGCGTTGAAGTCGCCCATGTGAATTTGGTCCCCCTTCGGGATTTTCTCAACCACGCTGTTCAGCTGGCTGTAAAAACTCTCTTTCTCCTGCAGGTCGGCAGCATCTGTTGGCGCATAGCACTGGATAGCTGTAAAGTTCCTAACGCGTGTTCTGAATCTGGCAACGATTATTCGCTCATTTATGGGTTCCCACTTCATCAGGGCCGCATGTGCCCCTGGGCTCAGTAGGAATCCAACTCCTCTTTCTCGAGTAGCATTTTCACCTCGTATGCCAGAGTAGAGCAAGACGAGCCCGGATGATGTCCTGTGTTCGCTAATACCCGGCCAGCGGACCTCCGATTCCGATTCGTGTCCATGTTTAAAGGTCGCCAATAATCCAGAGAGATTTCTTCTTTCATTTCCATTAACTTTTTGTGTTCCGGTACAGTAGGCTGTTAACCTAATGTCCTTATCCCGCTGATGGGGCTGCCATCTTAATGTGGGCTGGAGCCACTGTGCCCCCTTTCCTGTTAGCGTACGACAACCGAGGTTGCGTACCCCAGCCGGCACCTCGTGGAGGTAGGAATAGGAGTTAATGAACAGAGGTTATGGAATGCACATGTTCACCCTTCGCCAGCCTAATCGAAGAGTGCTTGGGGGTTTTGGGCGTAAAATTCTGCGATCAAAACTTGGAAGCAAAATGGGAAATAGAGTGCGGCGCAGACGCATAAACGACGAGGTGTATCAAGTATACAAATATGCCGATATACAGTGAAGGTAGTACAATATAGCAGCCTGAAGTGGGCTGGGAACGTGGCCAGAATGCTCGACGAAAGAGTAGCCAAAGCTATTTTCAGCAGAGAACCAGGAAGATCACTCGCCCCAGGGTAGCGTTGACATTCCGCGTCAGTTTGTTCGAAAAACCGTGCTCGAGCATTATCTGCCATAGCTCTCCGCAGTCGACTGTATCGTATGCTGCACTAAAATCGACGAGAATACGACGTAACAAAATCTGGGGAAGCACGTTGTAGGTGGCGTTAACCGGCGTAATACCGCGGTAAATACTGTAATCTAGCCGATCGCCTTTACAGTAGATAGGACAAACATCTGTCATCCAAACCTTCAGTAGTTCCTCTTTGAAGTTAACCAGTTGCTGGCCATTTTAGTCTTTCTCCCGGGAGTCGGTTTTTTCCAGCGACTCTATTATTAGTCAGCTGACCGATTTCTCGCCGGATCTCTGCCGTAACGTCTCTCCTTCTGTCAACCACCACGCGCTCGTTTGTAAACAGATTTCCCTCCTCGTCGACTTACTGTCTGATTCTTCATAGCTCTATTAAGATGTAACCTACGTAATGTAATTTATCTGTAACGTTCCCCGCTCCTCAGTTTGTTTCGAAAAAAAAACAAAGGTGAAGCTTGTGCAAGTCAAAGCTCTCGATTTAGTTGATTCGATTATTCTAAAGAAACTTGGAATTCAAAGAGACGATTTCAAAAGCGGTCTTCACTAAAGAAATTTATTTATTTGTATGGCACATTTAAATTCAAGATATTTTATTTTCCTATATTCGTATTCACGGATAAGTAATATGAAACTTATCATCTTTAAATCTACTTAAGTTGACCGGTCGATTTACTAAAAATTACGCAATCTTACCAGTATGACTGACTAGCATTTGGATTAAAAATAGTGTTTGGTAGGTATTTGGACTAGTTTTTATTTAGTTTCTATCAAGGCTGTCCAATTCGTTGTGCACCGATTTTGCTTATTTAACTGTACCACCTCAACCAAGCGAAATTTTTACATATAGTTTTTTTAAACTTAGCTTAACTGAGGTACTACGGTCAAATAAATCAAATCGAAGCACAAAGAACAGGACTGCCCTGGTTTTTATATACATTAGAAGAAATATCGCGCGATTTGCCACAATAACTAATAGTTATTTTATTTTTACTTCATTTCTAATTGTTGTTTCACTCTACCATGGTTGAATAACTTTTTTCAGATCATTCCATAACATTGTTGGAGTAAATCTATACCTATAAAGAAGGATTTCTGTCTGTCTGTCTGTCTGTCTGTCTGTCTGTCTGTCTGTCTGTCTGTCCTGTGTTCCTTATAGAATCAAAAACTACTGAACCAATCGGCGTGAAAATTTGAATGTAGAGGTTTTTGGGGCCAGGAAAGGTTTTAGTGATGGTTAGAGACCCCTCCCGCCACTAAGAGGGGGGGCTCCCATACAAATGAAACACAAATTTCTGCATAACTCGAGAACTAATCAAGCAAATAGAACCAAATTTGGCATGTGGGTGTTTTCGGTGACAAGAATTTATTCTAGGGTAATTTGAGACCCCTCCCCTCTTTATAAGGGGAATTAGAACTCCTCTCCCCTTTAAGAGGGGGGGCTTCCATACAAATTTCCTCATAACTCGAGAACTAATCAAGCAAATGGAACCAAATTTGGCATGTGAAAGTTTTCGAGGGCAAGAAAATTTTCTATGTTGAATTAGGATCCCTCCTCACTTTAAGAGGGGGGGCTCCTGTACAAATGAAATACCAATTTCCTCATAACTCGAGAACTAATCAAGCAAAGGGAACCAAATTTGGCATGTGTGTGTTTTTGGAGACAAAATTTTTTTCTATGATGAATTGGGACCCCTTCCCACTTTAAGTGGGGGGGGGCTCCTATACAAACGAAATACAAATTTCCTTATAACTCGAGAGCTAATCCAGCAAATGGAACCAAATTTGGCATGTGTGTGTTTTTGGAGGCAAGAATTTTTTCTATGATGAATAAGAACCTCTCCCCACTTTAGGAGGGGGGGGCTCCTATACAAATGAAATACAAATTTCCTCATAACTCGAGAACTAATCAAGCAAATAGAACCAAATTTGGCATGTGGGTGTTTTCGGTGACAAGAATTTATTCTATGGTAAATTGAGACTCCTCCCTCTTTATAAGGGGAATTGTAACTCCTCTCCCCTTTAAGAGGGGGGGCTTCCATACAAATTTCCTCATAACTCGAGAACTAATCAAGCAAATGGAACCAAATTTGGCATGTGAAGGTTTTCGAGGGCAGGAAAATTTTCTACGGTGAATTAGGACCCCTCCCCACTCTAAGAGGGGGGCTCCTGTACAAATGAAATACAAATTTCCTCCTAACTCGAGAACTAATCAAGCAAATAGAACAACATTTGGCATGTGGGTGTTTTTTTGGTGACAAGAATTTATTCTATGGTGAATTGAGACCCCTCCCCTCTTTATAAGAGGAATTATAACTCCTCTCCCCTTTAAGAGGGGGGGGCTTCCATACAAATTTCCTCATAACTCGAGAACTAATCAAGCAAATGCAACCAAATTTGGCATGTGAAGGTTTTCGAGAGCAAGAAAATTTTCTATGGTGAATTAGGACCCCTCCCCACTTTAAGAGGAGGGGCTCCTGTACAAATGAAATACAAATTTCCTCATAACTCGAGAACTAATCAAGCGAATTGAACCAAATTTGGCATATGTGTGTTTTTGGAGACAATTTTTTTTCAATGATGAATTGGGACCCCTCCCCACTTTAGGAGGGGGAGTCCTATACAAACGAAATACAAATTTCCTCATAACTCGAGAACTAATCCAGCAAATGGAACCAAATTTGGCGTGTAGGTGTTTTTGGAGGCAAAAATTTTTTCTGTGATGAATTAGGACCTCTTCCCACATTAGGAGGGGGGGCTCCAATACAAATGAAATACAAATTTCCCCATAACTCGAGAACTAATCAAGCAAATAGAACCAAATTCGGCATGTGGAGGTTTTTGGAGGCAAAAATATTTTCTACGGTGAATTAGGATCCTTCCACACTTCAAGAGGGGGGGCTTCTACACAAATGAAATACAAATTTCCTCATAATTCGAGAACTAATCAAGCAAATGGAACCATATTTGGCATGTGGGTGTTTTTGGAGGCAACCATTTTTCCCATGATGAATTAGGACTTCTTACCTTTTTAGGAGGGGGGGGGGCTCCCATTCAAACGAAATACAAATTTGCTCATAACTTTAGAACTAATCAAGCAAATGGAACCAAATTTGGCATGTGAGAGTTTTAGATGGCAGAATTTTTTTTCTGTGGTGTATTACGACCCCTTTCCCTTTTAAGAGGGTGGGCACCCATACAAATGAAATACAAATTTCCTTATAATTTGAGTACTAATCAAGCAAATGGAACCAAATTTAGCATGTAGGAGATTTTTGAGTCTTGAATTTATTTTATGATAGTTAGAGACCTCTCACCCCTGTGGTAGGGGGATATGGACTCTCATACAAATAAAACAGAAATTTTTGCGAAACTCAAAAACTAATCCAACTCGAGAAATTCGAGACTCTTCCATAAAACATTAATCAATAACAAGACCACAAAAACTATCTATAGTAACACTAGATCATTCAGGACGAGCCGGTCGCGAGTGTTGCCGGTGACCCGCCGTCGGAAGCGCCGCCCACTGGGGGGCTTGCAAAACTCGAGATAGTGACAAAGATCATCCGAGATTCATGATTTATGTACAACACAGGTTAATTTGTGGCAATACGAAGTTTGTCGGGTCAGCTAGTAAAAATATAAATACCCTTGCTTCAACACGAAACACATAATCTACTTCTGCTAAATAAAATAAATGCTTGATTTGACTAGCTTGCTTGATGAAATAAGTTTTGTTGCCGTCAATTATCATTTTTTAATTAATACATTTTTGTGTTTTTAATATTCTTTGTGCTCGTCGAACACATACGGAGGTCTCCTCGTTTTGGCAAAGCGAGTAAAGCAAGTAAAGGAGAAGTGCTGCCGCCGACAAACACATTCCAGTGCCTAGCCAGGGACGATAATAGAAGTAAACTATTCCAACAATTAGCATACTGAAACCGAACGATACTAGTAAACCGATCGGTACCGTAAGCTGTGAGTTGGCTATAATTGATTTCAACAACGGACTGTGACCCTTCAGGCGCTGCATTGTGGCATTTGCAAATATGACCGTGAAAAACAGTAGAGCCCAACCGAGTAGACGTTTACTCCAGAAGATAATCTGCTTCGATTGGTATTCAAGTTTTAAAACGTCCTTCAAGGGTATTTCTCCCGGATACAACAGCAGAACGTCTCTCGCGTAAACCGACTCAAATGGAACTATTTTACCGTTTTTTAACCGTCCAACAACAGTATACTGGAATAACACATTAACACAGGAGATTGGTGAAGTAGAATAAAGTACTAATGCTTACGGTTGAACCTCTCCGTCCTGCACACGAAAACTGCACCCGGAAATCGCCGATTTCAGGGTTCCAAAGGTCATTAGCGTGGTAGTACATTCCGGAATGCATCTTTATCGACGGATCTTCAGGTCGTGTATCGGAAGTTATTTCAATAAAATTATTAAACCGTTCCTTAAGCGCATCGCTCAGTTCATATTGGCCAATATAGACTCGCTCGGAAGTGAAAGTTTTCGATTCCAGAGGAAATGTACTTGGATTATGGTACCAATTTTGATTAGCGAAGCGGCTTGAATTGATCAAGTCATCATGCCAGTCCACAGAATATTGATAGGATGGTTCGGCCAGTTGGGAGCTTGGATCTGATTTGCTAACACTAGAAAAAGATTAAATGCAAAAAAGATATCAGACCACTTTTCCATCGGATAAAGCAAGCAATTTACAATTCTATCCACTGATACATTTGAACACGGCGCTTGAGTTTCACAGCCTGAACTTGAAGGCCATAATCGGGCTCAGTTAGGGGCTCGCCGGTATTGATCGAACCTCTCAGATGGATTACTCTTTTCTCGTAAGCCCTGTCATAGGGATGATCATCTCTAACCGAAACAGCATCCTCTAATGCTTCCTCCAAAGCAAGCCCAAAACGCACCGCCCGCATCTGCGGATATAAAAATGTATGTTACTGGATTAAACTATGGAAAAACACACCCTTCTTCTTTACCTCATTCCAGTATAGCAAGCGCATCGCGACTACTGGCAAAGTTATCCCAAGTAATGCTGATAACCAGCAGGATTTTAAGTCACGTAAAATCATTCCAACTTCCAAGTGTTTTCAGGCCTTAAACCTACTAAACTTAAATAACTAAATTTTAGTTCACTAGTATTAAATCTCAGGTATTAAATATGTTGTTTTGCAAATGGGACAAAAAATAATAGCTCCGGCACAGGTTTCGAAGCTGAGTTTTCTCTTATTCTGCGATTTTTGTTATCATAGATTATATCGATAACGCTATAACAATGTTATCGATGCTACACTCTTAAATATTTTTCACTGTAAAATTGTGCTCAGACATCTCATATTATACACCCTTAAATGATTCTACCCGTACATAGGTTGGATTTAGGTAAAACTTGGTTGATATTAGAAATACTCACGGTAAGAGATACGCGATCAATTTTGCACAATAGAGTGATATACCTTTCAACATAATCAGTGTGAAATGCATTGCAAAGCTTTATACACACTGTGTCCGAGAACAATCAACTTTCGTTCGTTGGGCTACCTTCAAGTGGGCTACGTTTTAATCGAGCTCCCGTTAATTGGGCTATAGCCCATCTAAAACGAAGTCAAACGTCATTTCTAACAGCGTATTTTTTCTTCCGAAGGGCTCTTGAATCTAGTTCATTAAAGTGTGGAAAATAATTTATATAGAAAATATTAAAATGAATTCAATGGAACACAATTGCATCATATCGTTTTCCGATCCCTTATGAACTTGACCCTCCTATTTTTAGCAACACGGTGAAACAGTTAAAAATGGCATTATATATTAACATTGAAGCACGAAATTCTACTACAACAAAGTTTCGTTAATTGGTGGTTCGTTAATTGGGCGGTTCGTTAATTGGGTGTTCGCTAATTGGGCTATGTGACAACTTGAATGTCAAAATTGTATGGAATTTTCGAGTTTAGAAATTTCTAACAACTGTCAGTCTGCCCAATTAGCGAATCAGCTAGAGTGCCCAATTGGGTATTTTAGCGGTATTTAAATTCTCACATATTATGATAATATATGATGTCACTGTAAAGTCACATGAAGACTTTTTCAAATTTGACGAGTGAAAGTAATAAAAAAAGCATTTTTTTTATTTAAAAATTTTTTTTAGGATAAGACGATAGCTTATAAGTAAACCATTTTTCTTCTCAGCTCGCCTTAGACAACACAGTGGATAGCTAAGCTATAGTCATCAGCCGATACAGGTTTTATATGGGAGCTGTCAAAAGCTCGGTCAAAATGAAAAGCTCTATCAGAAAGATAGAAGAGAGGAAGAGAACTTCTGACATCATTTCAATCAATCGGTTTGGATGATATCTGTCAAACAGCAAATCATTCTATTTTTGATTTTTATTAATTTTTTCATCAAATATTCACTTAATTGAAATAAAAAAAGAACTGTTAGATTCAGAAAGCGACGGGCTATCAAATGAGGCAAAAAAAGCAACTTTTTTGGGAAAATTAAAATACCCAATTTGTCGCTGCTAGAGCGGAATGATAAAAATAAATAACTTAGCTGGAGGCATTATCGCTTCCAGAGGTAGAGCAAACAAGCTGCTTAGCTAGACGCGCCAACGATGTAAAAAAAAAAATAAACACGCCAGCAAAACGATCCATCTGATCGGGAGTAGGAAAATCAGAATATGAAAAGGAATCTGAAAAACCATCTCGTGCAGGGATTATGTACTGATTAGACTACCTGCTTAGGGCATGAAAGATTAAGCCACTCCCATGTGTCGCATTTAGAATTTCTTTCTCTTTTTATCGTTAGGACGCAATGAGCAGTGTTCAAACAATTATAGTGTTTTAGAATAAGCGCCCGTTAGACTCCAGAAGGAAAATAAATAAAAATTATGGATATTTGAAGAAAAGTCTGGTATCTAAAGGGACATAGTATATAAGTAAATTTTTCTGGGATGCTTTACATAAGTATCCATCGATTATTCAACGCGTAGCTTTAAGACGACAATTGTAACCTTTTTCAATAAAGTTAAGTTTTCCTGGGAACAGTTTCCCACAGTAGTGAAGTGAATTTAGTTAATCAGCACGAGTGAATATCACATCCAATTTCAAAGTACGACCTAGTCGGAAAATTGACTTTGGAGCAACAACGAAAACCACCGGCTAAGACCATCTCTAGCCAAAATAAGTGTTGCTCGCGACAACATTTAATGGTGGCTATCCAGAGAGGATAGTAAGGAAGGCGAACTCACGGAATAAAACCAGGAAGCTTCCAACCAGACTGTTTGGTTGAATTTTTGTGTCGACTTCTGCCACTGGCGGTGGAAGTGACAATTCTTGACCCGCGCTAGGGTAAGAAAGTAAAAAAAAAAGACCTGTCGCAAGCGTACAGGCACTAAGTCGAGGAAAATAATACTCGCAATTTCAGTCAGAAAGCTGACTGTTTTGAGTCGACTTCTACCACAAGGGTAGAAGTGACAATTGTTGGCCCGCACAAGGGTAATTAAAAAAGACCTGCTGCAAGCAAGCAGGCAAAAGACGGGACGACTTCTACCAGTTTGGGGCAGCACCCGCTATCATTGGCGCTCAAGGAGGCCGGTGATATCTACCGACAACAGGCGTCGGTGCTATCCAAAATCTCAAGTTCAGTGAGCTGCTTGAGTCACTAGCAGGCGCTAGTGTAATCCGAAAAAACACCGGCACACAAGGAGGCCGGTGCAACCCAACCGACAGAAGGCGTCGGTGTTATCTAAAATCTCAAGTTCAGTGAGCTGCTTGAGTCACTAGCAGGCGCTAGTGCCATTGTAATCGTCGGTCAGCAAGGAGACCGGTGATACTTACCGACAGGCGTCGGTGTTATCTAAAATCTCAAGTTCAGTGAGCTGCTTGAGTCACTAGCAGGCGCTAGTGTAATCCGAAAAAACACCGGCACACGAGGAGGCCGGTGCAACCCAACCGACGGAAGGCGTCGGTGCTATCTAAAATCTCAAGTTCAGTGAGCTGCTTGAGTCACTAGCAGGCGCTAGTGCCATTGTAATCGTCGGTCAGCAAGGAGACCGGTGATATTTACCGACAGGCGTCGGTGCCATCTAAAATCTCAAGTCCAGTGAGCTGCTTGAGTCACTGGCAGGCGCTAGTGCAATCCGAAAAAACACCGGCATACAAGGAGGCCGGTGCAACCCAACCGACGGAAGGCGTCGGTGCTATCTAAAATCTCAAGTTCAGTGAGCTGCTTGAGTCACTAGCAGGCGCTAGTGCCATTGCAATCGTCGGTCAGCAAGGAGACCGGTGATATTTACCGACAGGCGTCGGTGCTATCCAAAATCTCAAGTCCAGTGAGCTGCTTGAGTCACTGGCAGGCGCTAGTGCAAAACCGAAAAAACACCGGCACACAAGGAGGCCGGTGCAACCCAACCGACGGAAGGTCGGTGCTATCCAAAAGCTCAAGTCTAGTGGGCTAGCTTGAGTCACTAGTAGGCGACTAGTGTAATCCGAAACATCGGCGCTCAAATAGGCCGGTGACACTCCAACCGACAGGCGGTCGGTGATTCCAACACATCGGCACCCAGTCGGTGGCAAAAGGTCGGTGAACCGAAGCAGCAGCGTAGCAGCATCGGGAATCAGCTGGTGGCAACCGCATCGACGAACGGTCGGTGAACCCTAGAATCAACAAACACAGCAGACACAGGCAAAGGCAAAGAAAAACATCTGGTGAGTGAAAATGCACAAAATTTTAGTAAATAATAAAAACGGCAATTGCCGTCTTTGTGAAAAACCCGATAGCATCGGCACGTTGGTAGCCTGCGACGAATGTGATCGCTGGTTCCACGTGTCATGCGCGGGATTAGATCACACTCCCGGCGAAAAGGAGCCGTGGATTTGTTTTAAATGTAAGAGACTCTACGACGAGATCTCGAGTAGGGACAAGAAGATTTCTCGATTAGAAACTCCCGACAGCTCGCATGTCGAGGCATTTAACGAAATTATTAACAAAATAAAAGAAATTAATGTCGAGAAGCATTCATCAACTGACAATTTCTTGATGAAACAGTCGATGATTGACTTGCCATATTTTGATGGGGCATATAATCTTTGGCCCAGATTTAAACAAACCTTTATCGAAACCACGAATAAAGGTAATTTTTCCGATTTGGAAAATTTGTATAGACTGCAAAAAAGTCTCAAAGGAAATGCATTGAAATTAGTCAGTGCACTCCTGTTGGATTCCGCCAACGTCGGAATAATTTTGAATAAATTAGAAGAACATTTCGGCAGTTCCGAAATGGTCTATAATGGCTTATTAAAAGAAGTACTTTCGTTAAAGGCTCCACGATTAGAAATGCCTAAAACGGTAGTCGATTTTATATCAGGGATTGGAAACCTGGTAATAACTATGAAAAGTTTAAATAGAGAGGAATATTTAAATGACCAACGTCTGATTAAAGACTTGGCCTTTAAATTACCAACAACATTGCATCAAAAATGGTTGATGCACCTTAATGAGGAGAGACTCATGTCAACTCCTAAAAACCCCTATACGGCTCCAACATTGGAAAATTTTTATAAGTGGTTGAAACCACAAGAAACTCTTGCGAACATGTTAATCGCGGAAAGAGGCGTTAACTATGAAAGAACAAGACCAGACCGGGTGAATTTCCTCGGTAATAAACAGTCCAGATGCTTTGCTTGCAAGGGCGATCATCGTTTATCTGACTGCCTAAATTTTAAAAGGATGCCACTTGACAAAAGAAGGCAATTCACAAGGGAAAGGAAAATTTGTTTCTCTTGTTGTAATTACAGCAACCATAGAATGCAGGATTGCAAGATTGGTAAAACATGTGGTGTTGACGGTTGCACATTGAAGCACCATCCATTGCTGCACGCGCCCTTTAATACAAGAAACAACAATTCAGACACGTCAAGAAGACAACCTGAAAATGTAAATTGTCTTGTGCAAAATAACAAGACTATCTACTATCAAGTAGTGCCGATTACAATAATCGGCGAAGACTGCGAATATAAAACATTCGCTTTCTTTGATACAGGTTCGTCTGTAAGTTTGATCAAGGAACAAGTTGCAAATGATGTTAAAGCAACAGGTTCATGTGTTCCGCTAACGCTTGCCTGGACCAACGGAGAAGTCCAGGAAGAACGGAATAGTCAGGTAATACAAATTAAGGTCCAAGCCGATAATGGACAAATCTTTACCATTAAAAACATGAGAACAGTTGATGAACTGAATTTACCTGTTCAATCAATAGATATGAAACAATTAAAATCACGATATCCTTACCTTCGTGATGTAAATATGCGATCATATGAGCAAGCGGTACCCACCATACTATTGGGGCTACCTCATGCTTATTTATTTAAGGCAATAGCAGAACGCTCGAGGGGAAATAATGAGCCCATTGCCAAACAAACAAAATTGGGATGGACTATTTTTGGTGGTAGCGAAGTTAATACTAACACCAAAAACTTGTTCTCCATAGATGAAGTTATTGAAGAAGAGAAGTCAATTAGAGAAATGATGTCGAATTACTTCTCAACAGAAGCCTTTGGGGTAAAAGTCCCACAAAGCAACCTGATTCCGAAAGCGGATGAGCAAGCCATTAAAATAATGGAAAACACCTTAACAAAAACTAACCAGGGCTATGAGATTGGCCTGTTATGGAAAAATGAAGACGTGAAATTTCCAAACAGCTTTAAAACTGCGTTGGGACGTCTTCTAATACAAGAAAGAAAGATGGATAAGGATCCAACGCTAAGAGATTGGTATAATGCCAAGATAAAAGAATATGTCGAAAAGGGATATATGCGTAAATTAACAGTTGAAGAGTATATGAAAAGTACTCCAAAAACATTTTATCTCCCTCACTTCGTGACTATAAACAAAAATAAGCAGCCGCCGAAACCAAGACTAGTATTCGACGCAGCTGCAAAAATGGAGGGCGTTTCCCTCAATTCTCAATTGCTATCAGGACCAGATATGACTGAATCAGCCTTAGGAATCAAGATACGCTTTAGAGAAGCACCATTCGCGATTTCAGGCGACATTCAGGAGATGTTCCATCGAGTTGGAATAATAAAAGAAGATCGGCAAGCCCAACGAATCCTCTTTAGGGAAAGTTCCAAGGTTCGTTTGGACGTTTACGAGATGCAAGTAATGACGTTTGGTGCGACATGCTCGCCAGCTTGCGCGCAATTCGTAAAGAACACAAACGCGAAAAACTTCTTAAGCGAAAGTCCTGATGCAGTAGAAGCAATTATCAGAAATCATTATGTAGATGATTATCTAGATAGCTTCCATGACATAACTAATGCGACAAGAATAGTTTCAGATGTAATTCGCATACATGATGGGGCAAGCTTTAAAATAAGAGGCTTTGTTTCAAATTCTAAAGAACTACTCAGCAAATTGCCGGCTGATAGAATATCGCCAATAAAAGAAGTCTCTCTTGATGAAGAGCAAAACTTCGAGAAAATATTGGGCATGTATTGGAATACACAATCCGATACATTTAAATACAAATTAAAAATACCTGAAGCAGTCACATTAGAACCAACGAAAAGAGAAGTTTTGTCTTTCATTATGAGTGTGTATGACCCATTAGGACTCATATCTCACATAACGATAGAGTCAAAATTAATAATGCAAGATTTGTGGCGCACTGGTATTGAATGGGATGATAAAATTCCCGACAATTTGAATAAAACTTGGCAAAACTGGATAAAAAAGCTATCGGTACTTGAGAACTTGAGTATTCCAAGATGTTACTCTCTTCAACAAAAGGAATCTAGAAGAGAACTTCATATATTTTGCGACGCATCATTAAAGGCATACGCAACTGTAATATATATGAGAACTATGTCACATTTGCAAACTGATGTCACTATAGTCGCCGCCAAAGCTAGAGTCGCGCCTACGAAAATTATATCGGTGCCGCGACTAGAGCTGCAGGCAGCAGTTTTGGGAACTCGTTTATTAAACACAGTACAAAGCGAGTTAAGATTAACTATCCACAAAACAATCTTTTGGACTGATTCGAAAACAGTCTTGAGCTGGATAAAATCAGATGTTAGAAAGTATAAGCAGTTTGTGCAATATCGAGTAAGTGAGATTCTCGATAGTACAATGGAATCTCAATGGAGATATATAGATTCCGCATCAAACCCTGCTGATGAAGGAACAAAGGTAATTTCATCAGAGTCTAAATTTATAGAAGGCCCATCCTTTTTAAAACTAAAGGAATCCGAATGGCCAACGAAATTCAATGATATATCAATTAAAGAGTCGTGTCATGAAGAATTACGACCCATGTATACGCTAAAGGAAATCGATAAGCCACGGTTCGATATTTTATGTATTACTTGGTGCTCTGATTGGAATCGGTTGAAAAGAGCACTCTGCATAATTAAAAAGTTCGCGCAATTTATTAAAAGTAAAAGGCGAAACTTACCCTTTAATAACATAATAACCGCTTCTGATATGCAGCAAGCTGAAGAGTTTTTGATTCGAACCGCTCAATGGAATGCGTTTCCTGATGAGATGGTGGAATTGCAAACTACTGGAACGGTTGATAAAAGCAGTAGGATTCGAACTCTCACGCCGTTTGTGGCAGACAACGGTATAATGAGATCAGAAACACGTTATAAAAATACGAAATTTGTTCCATATGCGGCTCGATATCCCTACATTTTACCAGATAAACATCATGTATCTGAGTTAATACTGAAACACCAACATGAGCGTTTCAAGCATAAGAAAATGAAGGCTGCTATAGCAGCAGTCCAACAGAAATATCATATCATTCACATTGACGCCGGTATGAGAAAAATTAAAAATCGTTGCCAGCGTTGTAAGAATGAATCTGCGAGAGCAAAGGCGCCTAAAATGGCACCATTGCCCGAGTGTAGATTACAACCATTCGTAAAGCCGTTTACACATACGGGAGTGGATTATTTTGGTCCATATAACGTATCGGTTAATAGACGGTCGGAGAAAAGATGGGGAGCTCTATTTACATGTATGACAACTAGAGCTGTTTATATAGAAGTAGCACAGAACTTAAGTGCAGATGCATTCTTATTGTGCCTCACTACAGTCCAAGCTAGACGAGGTAGAATTAAGCACCTTTATAGCGATAACGGAACTAATTTTGTTGGAGCAGATAATGAGCTGAAAAAACTTCAACGTCGGTTGTCTACTGAAGGAATTGAATGGCATTTTAACACTCCAGTCTCTCCACACCACGGTGGATGCTGGGAGAGGCAGGTGTACGAAATAAAGACTTTAATGCCCAGTGAAACAATGCCTGAGCACGTCTTTAGACACCTTTTGGCAGAAATTGAATTTATAATAAATTGTAGGCCACTAACAGCCATTTCACTTGACGCCACTGATGATGAACCACTCACTCCAAACCACTTTTTATTTGGATGCGCCGGGGAATCAGAACCTTCCCTGAATGACACCTCCAAAGCGGAAGCGTCAAGACAACAGTGGAAGCGCGTTCAACTACTAGCAAAAAATTATTGGGATCGTTGGTTACATGAGTATCTTCCTTCAATCGCAAGGAGATCCAAATGGACAGAAGAGATTCGCAATATACGTGTTGGTGACATCGTAATGATAGCCGATGATCATCATAAAGCAAAGTGGCAAAAGGGAATGGTAATAGAAGTACATCCGGGCAAAGACCAAAAGGTTCGCTCGGCCACAATCAGAACGACGACAGGAATATTAAAAAGACCCGTTGTTAAGTTAGCCGTACTAGATGTAAGCCCTCCGAGTGAAGAGGGAGGTACCGCAAAAGGAGAAGAAAATTTGGGCGTTGAACTCAAACAAACAATAAAGCAAAATTTTGAAGAGCAAAGTTCTAGGAAGCCGCATGCTGTAAAGTCAAGTGCAGGCAATAAACATAACTTTGTTGGTGTAGTAAAAAGAACGCCAACCGAAATATTTAAACCATACGAATATGGGAAGAGAAAATGCATTGATCTTGACGAAGTCAAACGGATTGCAGCTCAAATTTCAAAACCCGAACCAAAGCGTAAGAGAAAAGCTATAATTAGACCCTGGACGTGGGGTAATTTACTTATGCTTATTTACATTATATGTGCGGCATTCGGATCCGTGTTTTCCTATGAAGGTTCCGGGCTAATCGCTTATGACTGCGGCAATCCTGAAGTTAACTTAACGAGTTATTCATTATTAGATGTAGCATCTTGTATTCCACCTTCCAACAATTTAACGACGGAAGAAGTGCAAATACAGGTCTTGCAACGTAATGTCAAAAGCGAAATACATGTATTCCAATGCAAGGTGATAATGAAGCGCCGAATTAAGCATTGTGGTATGCATTCACATACATCTGAATTCGAGAGGGGTTATGCTTACATGGTGAAAGAGTTTACTGCAGAAGAATGTAGACTTTCACATCAACTTAATAGAGTGACACTTACAGACACTCATACGATTCGCGAACTAAAACGAAACTCTACAGTTAGAGGTGAGAAACTCATTGTGGGTTCCGTTTCTGGAAGTAGTTGTGTAGGCGGGAGACATTGGACACCCGAATATACATGATTGGTAGGATAATTAAATTTGTAATTGATACTTTTATGCACGGACGTATATTATATGATATATACGGTCTCGGTTGGCAACTTATAGCATCATTTTGGGATTCACTAACGAGCTTCTTGTCCCACCGAGATTCAATGAGAAGAATGGCCCAAAAGAATGAAACAAATGAAATAAGTCTACATATTGAAAGTGCACCAAGGGAGGCCGATCTGCCGGCTGCACCCGAAGCATATTTATATCCAAAAATACAACAAATTAATTAGTAAATCTAGGATGATTTACGGGCCCCGGAATGTCGCTGCTAGAGCGGAATGATAAAAATAAATAACTTAGCTGGAGGCATTATCGCTTCCAGAGGTAGAGCAAACAAGCTGCTTAGCTAGACGCGCCAACGATGTAAAAAAAAAAATAAACACGCCAGCAAAACGATCCATCTGATCGGGAGTAGGAAAATCAGAATATGAAAAGGAATCTGAAAAACCATCTCGTGCAGGGATTATGTACTGATTAGACTACCTGCTTAGGGCATGAAAGATTAAGCCACTCCCATGTGTCGCATTTAGAATTTCTTTCTCTTTTTATCGTTAGGACGCAATGAGCAGTGTTCAAACAATTATAGTGTTTTAGAATAAGCGCCCGTTAGACTCCAGAAGGAAAATAAATAAAAATTATGGATATTTGAAGAAAAGTCTGGTATCTAAAGGGACATAGTATATAAGTAAATTTTTCTGGGATGCTTTACATAAGTATCCATCGATTATTCAACGCGTAGCTTTAAGACGACAATTGTAACCTTTTTCAATAAAGTTAAGTTTTCCTGGGAACAGTTTCCCACAGTAGTGAAGTGAATTTAGTTAATCAGCACGAGTGAATATCACATCCAATTTCAAAGTACGACCTAGTCGGAAAATTGACTTTGGAGCAACAACGAAAACCACCGGCTAAGACCATCTCTAGCCAAAATAAGTGTTGCTCGCGACAACACAATTAACGAATTCAGGCTGTATTTACTTGTTAAATAATCTAGAACTAAATTTCAACAACGAAAAGATTAGGTTCCACTTTGATTCTGTATTTAATAGAAGTGTATTGTGCTTCCCGAGAAAATGTTTCGTTTTTCGTTTCTGCCTATCTGTCATTCAGTTGTGCGCAAAGGTGAATCAAGTATTGTTGACAGGGCACATTTTTCACACTTCACAGAATCACTTGTAAAGTTAATGCATAAGTTCTACATGTCTATTTCTAAAACGTAAAGTTTTATTCGAAAAAAAAAGTTTTGCAGTTTTATGTTGGTAGAAAACGGTACTAAATAATATTTAATTAAACATTAAATACATGCATAAATTATTTGCCGACACTTGAACGGACAAGTACTGGTCAAACTACCCTTTAACACTTTCAACTGAAAAAGATAATTTTGACAAGCAGTTTATTTTGATTCTTGTTTTTCAACTGTACGTAATCAAAAAATTTTTATTTGGATGAAGCGCTTTGTATCGTTATTTTTATCAGGGTAATTAACTAATATGTGTTAAGTTTAATACAAAATACTATCGTGCTTTAAAATAGTCTTTCAAGATGGACAGTCATCATGGAATTGAGTGGTTGGACGAACCGTTGGAATCACCGAAGTTTATGTCATTAGATATCGATTATGACCTAGGAGAATATGAGAACCAGAATGTCGTTGATGGAGACGAGGAACATCTTGTTACATTCGAGGAAGAGGCGGAGGACGACCCGATGAAACTGTTCCGGTTTACTGCTCATATTTTGAAAAGGAATTTCAAAGGGCACAAAAAAGGGCCAGCGGTAGGAAAAATTAAAGTTAACTGTAACACAGCGGAAGAAGTATTAGAGCTTTTATGGAACACTTGCAAAAGTCACATAAAAAGAGAAGTAATCTTTGACGCAGCTGTGGGAGGTGGTGATGATTCGTATTCGGCACGTTGGGCAGAAACCGTAAGCCCCACCATCGCAGAAATCGATAAGTTTCTTACGTTCCAGGACAAACAATCAAAACGAATTTACAAATTGTCGCAGCTTAAGGAAAAACCAGAAAGAATGCAAAAATACATGGACAAGGAAGTAAACTTATTTGTCTATGTTTACTCCGAGTCAATCACTTCTGCGAACATGTACGATACCCTCCGTGTCCAACTTTTAAACCCAGAGGAAAGAGACAGATCTGGTGCTGCTTCAAATCAAGCGGTTTCTGTGCTGGTTACAGAGCTGAAAAATTTACATAAAGGATACTATATTTCTCAAGACATTAATTGGACAGTATGGGCTTCATTTCTTTATACGAAAGATGCTT
This sequence comes from Sabethes cyaneus, assembly GCF_943734655.1. Lineage (NCBI taxonomy): Eukaryota > Metazoa > Arthropoda > Insecta > Diptera > Culicidae > Sabethes > Sabethes cyaneus. The sequence goes on from NC_071354.1 coordinate 233,674,717, forward strand.
TGGAACGGGACGAATTAAAACTGCAAGGTCCTCCACAACACCTAATCCATCTTTTCAAGACAGTACCTTCTGCAAGTCAGAGATGCTTATCAAGTACGCGAAACGACATAAGGATCGCGCAAAACGTGAATGGTGGATATAAAGAAGAATTGGATACGTTGATGAAGGAGTTGGATCAGGTTTGTGCTGCATTAAGTTCAATGAAACTTCGTCTAACTGCGCTACGTACAATGCAAGCTACCAACGAATCGGTTTTGTATGACGTGTCTGAAAGCATGGAAGCACACGAGGACATCTTCGGAGAAGCGCTGGCCAAACAAGTAACCAACTGCACAGACGTAGACCACTTATAATGAACCTTTGTTATTTTAATCGTAACTGGTACTCTATTTACTATCAAAAAGCGTATTTGATTAAAAATAATAACAATTCCATCCGTTTTATAAGTTTATTTCAGTTTTCTTTGGACAATCAAATCCCATTGACTCAACACTTTGATTCAAGCCACTAGCAGGATTAAATTTGCCGCCTGGCAAATATCCACATTTACGAAAAACCTTAGTACAATCACAAACTATACAGACAACACGCGAACGATTTTTCCGCGTACCAGAAGGGACGTGAGCAATTCACTCACCGTCCCTTCACAAATATTCATTAAGTTCACTTTTCGCTGGAGCGTTAGTTCGTCGTTCATCATAAACAGCAACGCAAAACAAATGTTTTTAGTAACCATGCAAAAAATAACAAATGGCAGACTACATCGTCAACGTAAAATATTTGTTATTATTTCGTCGTCGGTGTCAGCAGCAGAAAACTGTCTCTATCGTCTCCATTTAACTTGATCTTGGGTCACTCGTAGCTGATTTCTCCATACGTCTTCATACGGCTGCGTATGATACTTGATCGCAGTATTTTGCGCAAAGTACACCCGATTTCCCACTTGAATGCGCCGCTGAATCTTTCTACCAGTGCAGTGTTGTTGTCTACGGTCACCAGCGATCCCAAATACGCGAACTCATCTACCACCTCTTGTTCGTTGACATCAACGATCACCGTCCGTGCGAGCCGCATAAAATAATTGGACATTGCATGAAATTTTGCTTAAACTTGGGCTTGAAATTAGACAACATTGAACTTGAAATTGGCATAAAATTTGACTTAAATTTAGACCAGTTTACAGGTTTAGACTATAGTCATATACTCCAAATTGCACTTTAAATCGGACTATAAATTAAACTGGAAATTGCAGTTAGATTGAATTTAAAATTGAATTATTGAATTTGAAATTCGGCGTTGAATAGGATCGAAAATGGGACATCCAGCTTGACATGAAAAATGGTTCAAAATTGAATTCGAAATCGGCAGGAAATTCGGCTACAATTTGAACTAGAAACTTGAATTGAAAATAAATTTAAAGTTTTAGTTTAAATTGAAATTGAAATCGGACGTAAAATTTAACTGGATCTATTTTTTGGCAGTAATAGTTTATTTATCACAAAAATATCGGACTATTAATAATAAACATTAAGCGAAGCAGTGCGCAGGCTATGCCCACTTCCACTTCCATTGATAGTTCAAGTGATCGTGAAAATCGTTCAAATTATTATTAAAGGTTCCATTCTTGTTGCCGTTTGAGCCCACGTTGTTCGTATGGCCATGTAAATAGTAAATTTTGCTTCGATTCCAGCAGACCTGGATATATAGGTATACTATTTGCTTAACTGCTTGACCCGTGGGGCGTGCGCCCCGATAGTACCAGTTCGATTATTTTTTGCCGATTTTTTTACCGATGCCATATCCTCTTGCATATCCTCACTGCTCGGTGGTTTTGACGAACATGTCCGCCGTCGTGCTGTACCCATGGTGCACAAGATACTAGGAGACTATTTCATGCAAGTTCACAGTCCAGTCGGTCTGATCGTCCGATAGGGGAGCACTGTAAATGGTCGTGTTGATAGCCGCTCGCATCTCCCTGAGCATGTCTTCGATGTCGAATTTGAATGGTTCTTGACATAGTTCCTGACCAAACCCTGCGTCCACCATTTCGCCGGGTGTTTGCAGTCCCACTGTCAGTTATATCCGTGGCGGTAAATCTTTGAACGCTATTCCTAGATGGTGGCCGTTCTTAGTGTAGAAACAGGTATTATCGACTAAATTTACACCACAACCAATAATATTACCGTTGGTAAAGGTGGACCCGTACAGTTGTCCATTGCTGGAGGAGCAAAACGAGTTGCCGTTGTCACCGTGGTATTCGTAGGTCTGCTTTTCTCGAATCGGTAACTGATTCATTTTGAAATGCGGATGTGCGGTCACTCTTACGCCTATATAACCATCGCGATCTTTGGAGATTATCTTTACCTAAAAATAGTAAATTGGAGATCGTAGAAAATCATGATAAAACAGCTACCTAATATATTATTTATTTACTTCGTACTCCATGTACAGTTCCATAAGCTTTCCACAAGAGAACTGTCAGGAAAATTTCATAGGTTATTGGGTTGCTGAGATCAATACGCAAGTATTTTGATGAGATACGCATGAACTCGTGAGATAAGCAAGGGACGAAATTCACTCACTGCAAATGAAACTGGTCCCTCAAATTTTATGCTTTTTGTTCCACGCGTGGTGTCTGTATAGTTTGTGGTACAATCGAAATGAGAAAATGAATTTAATGTTGCAGAAATAGTTGTCATAATTTGTGAACTGTTTTCTATATAGTTTCTCTGCAACTTTCGTTTACAATAACCGAAAATAAACTCTATAGGATTGAAAAATGGTGTGTACGGAGGAAGAAATACAACGTAAATGCCAAGCGATCGCAAATATTCGACTATGTGACGATCGCAATGGATTCGCGCACCATCTAGTATCCACACTGAGTTAACTCCTGGATGACGAAAAACTAATCCACTGTTTGCGAACTTCTTACAACAATCAAAGAATCGCGATCTTGTAAACGTTCCATCAGTTTGAAACGTTTCTAATATTCCTGATTGTCCAAGAAAACATAGTAGTGATACTCGTGCTTTACGGTTAAATTCTCCCTGGAAGATTAATTTTTTCCCCACTTTAGCGTATCCACGATTCCTCAGCATTCCACGGTTATCGATTGAGACCTCATCCAAAAACACCAAATTTTGTAGATTCCAATTGAATGAACATAACTCATTTACAAAATAGCATATCTGGATTTCTTTAACTTGAATTGCCCTGCGTTCAATGCATTTCCAAGTATATCTCTCGACGTGAAGAATTCGTGATATACTGGATGTGCTTATCGGGCATTGGAAACTCTTTTCAAATCGATGCTTCGCTTCATCTAAGAACAATGTTGGTTCGTTTTTAAAAAGTGTGATGATCCAGTTTCTTTTTTCGTTGTTGAACTGTAAGAAGATTTTTTTCTTCTCCTTTCGATTCATTAAACCACTACCAAGATACTGGTAGATCCAGTTTCGAATTGTCATAATGGACTTGCCATAAATCTTCGCCAGTTGGGACTTCGATAGCCCCAAGAAAAAATATCCATATAGGGCATGGAACTTTGTATTGGAAGTGGCATGCCGATTGAATACAGCTTTCTGAATTTGCTGCATCTAAAATTAATGTGTGTATATTTCGCACTGCTTAATAAAATATTACGGATACAACTTACCGTTCCAATCATAAATAGGTACCTGAAACGGCTTCAATCTTCCATTTATCCAAATATAAATATTTGACTTTGCGAATGGGAATAAATGCACAGAACTGCCAGAGGATACACCAGTTTGACGTTTGTTTTCTTTTTTTTGTCTGCGCGCAACTGTTAGGCGCATAACTAAACTGGGGAAAGAAAATTTTTAGAAAATAATCGCAATATTTGACTTTGCGAATGCGAATAAATGCACAGAACTGCCAGAGGATACACCAGTTTGACGTTTGTTTTCTTTTTTTTTGTCTGCGCGCAACTGTCGGCGCATAACTAAACTGGGGAAAGAAAAATTTTAGAAAATAATCGCAATATTTTTTCCAATAACAATCAACTGAAAGTCACGTAACTCCCTGTAGAGAAATTTATGTGATTTTTCACGTGGAAAGGACGTGTGTATATTTTGAGTGTGCGCTTGCGGTTTTCATGTTGGTTTTACCCTGCTTTTGAGTTATTACACATTTAGCGTGGAAACTGACGTTTCAGAGATTTGAGTTGAGTACAGAGCTGCCATATAGACAAATTTATTTTAGTTAATTAAATTTCTAAAGAGCTTATGGAAAAATGATATGAAATCCAAATACTATATGCAGATATCTGCAAGCTTAATGTAAAAATGTTGACTATAAAAAATACGAAATTAATTTAGAGCTCGGGAACGGTCGCCGTTTCACCCGTTTTACATGCAGCTGCGGCATCCCGGATAATGATTTTGGTTAGGCAGAAAACGATAAAAAGTCAAGCTTGCAACTCAGTTTTAGCATAAATAAAACCTAGGACCTAGAATAAAACAAAAGACTAAACCTGACAAAACAATGGTTTCGGTTTCGGTAATCTATTCAGTCTCTATTCAGTCATAGTTGATTGTGATACGTAAAATTTTTAATTGCTATGTTAAATAATTGTAGATTTGTAGCCTAATCATCCTTCCGGATACATTTAAAGCATGTTCGGAGTACTAAAAACCTGCTGGCTTCGAGTGCTGCTTGCGCTTGCTTCAGCAATTGCTGGGAGTTCTCTGCTTATGTGGAATGAGGTTGTTAAAGGATACGTATTTTTCCTTCGTTTAATTCATTAATAACGTTCTATTGGCAGACTAAAGCTATTGGCAGGGCGCTTTCTCTGGAAGAGGCCCTCAATGGTGCGATTACGGTGGACGACAACATTCCCTATGTGGAAGCTTACGAAGGAAAAGTAATCCATTTGAAGGGTTTGCTAGTCACCGGCGAACCGCTAACTGAACCGGACTATAACATTGAGGTCCAGGCTGTGAAACTACGCCGCCACGTTGAAATGTATCAATGGAAAGAGGAATATGTGTAAGTTGTTGGTTAAACTATGATGGAATGGTTGATAATTTGTTCCAATTTCTAGCGAAAATCACTTCGGTAATTCAGATCCTAATTCCCAATCGGACGATCGTTCCTATTATTACACGCGCGACTGGTGGGATGACTTGATAGATTCACGCAGCTTCTACATTCGCAGCGGTCATCATAATCCGACGACATTTCCACTGGAATCAAAAACGTATGTGTCCGACCGAGTTCATATTGGTCAGTATGAACTGGACGATGCGCTTAAGGAACGATTTAACAATTTTGTTGGAGTCTCTTCCGATACACGACCCAAAAATTCTACTATAAAGGTGCATGGCGGGTTCTACTACCATTGCCACGATCTTTTGTATCCAGCAGTCGGTGACATCCGAGTATGGTTTTCCTATGCCGGATTGGAAGATTCAGCTGTAAGCTATGATGTCCTATCTTCTTAATTTAAGCTCATATTTTGTTCTGTTTCAGTATACTGTTGTTGGAAAATTAGAAAACGGTAGAATTACGTCATATAAGTCGTCTTATTCGGAAAATATTTTACTGCTCTATCCAGGAGAGATATCATTGCACAACGTTTTCAAGCTGCAAAACCGGTCTGAACAAGTAACCGCCTGGGGTCACCGTTTGGTCGGTTGGATTTTGTTATATTTCGCGACATTTTTTGCAACTTCCGCTCTGCGACGCATTTCCGGTCAATCCATCCCCAACGTTTCGGTTTCGACGTATTTGGTGGTGTCGTTATCTCAGGGCATGATGATAATTGCGTTAGTCTACACCGCATATCGTCCCATGCTGAGTTTTGTACTCCTACTTGTCTCTTCCGTGCTGTTTTTTGGCTGGTTCAAAACCCATCCAATCAGCCACCAGAATCTGAGGCGGGATTGAGGTCTAACTTCAAACCAAAGTGATATTGTCGTCGGTGGATTTTGTTTCATCTAGTCTAAAAGCGCTTATTCGGAGGAAAAGAAGGTAGAATAAATGTTTGTATGTTTTTTAATTAAAGTATTTTTATTCGTAAACTATGGCCGATTTGGTAATGGTTAGTTGGTGGATTTAGAGATTAATATTTTCTCTTAAAACTTACTTTTAATTGTCCTTATTCAAATTATAACGGTTCTACTGGTCAAAATTTGCGCATAGAAACCTCAATGGGAGTGTAAAACACTCATTTTACTCAAAAATTCACCGAGTTCAGTTTCCAGGAAAAATTTATGGACGCTTGAGTGCTTTACGGCCAAGCTATTCCCGTTGACTCATTCTGATCTGACTGCTGTCCCTCCGCGAGACAACACTTTCTCCTAATCGCATGATTTGTCTTACTTATGTTTATTTTAGGATATTGACAATAAATTAGAAAAAAAAATGGACGGCAAGGTTCGTAAAGAAATGATCAATCAGCAAAGATTGTTACTTAAGACAGCTCGATTGACCGGGAAGCGATGTACGGACTTAAAGTTCAAATGTATCGAGGCCAAGCAAACTTGACTGGTTCAAAGACTGGTTCGGGGGTGACCTCAATGCTCGGCAAGAAATCAGAATGGGATCATCTTGGCGGACGATTTCGAAGCCGGCCACTACAACATTTTGGAGCCGGACAGTCCAGCTAGAATCTCCAGATCGGGGGTCCGCTCTATTTAGGATATCTGTATAACAACGTGACTATCTCCGCAGTGCCAGAGGTCTTCGAGGAACTGTCTTCCGACCACTAACCTGTGGCGCAGGAGCTTGCTGCCTCTAGTTAGCTAAAGTCAGTCCAGCGTTGAAACCGGGGAAAAATCCTCCTGTTTCCAAACGCTATCGACCCATCAGCTTGCTCTCTGGCGTTTCTAAATTGTTTGAGAAACCAATTCAGAACTGGTTTTTTTTCGTTCGCTGATGAGAATGGTGTCTTCCCAGAGGAACAGTTTGGGTTCCGCAAGCGAAGCTCCACAATTCATCACCTCCATCGAGTTACCATCTAGCGGAACGAGTCGATATCCAAGACGACAGCAATGTATGGGATGACGGCTTGATCTTCAAGCTGCATCGATACAATTTTCCGATGTATCTTATCAAGATCAGAGGGTATTCCAAATATCTCAGAATAGACTGTTCGCAGACATTTAACATCCTTGCAGCTGTGCCTCAAAGAAGTATCCTAGGGCCCATTCTGTATTACCTATTTACATTTGACATCCCGCTTCCCCCAAAGGGTGGTGTATTGTTTGCGGTTCAGTTTGCGAACGAAACAGCAATCATGTATACGGATCTGGTCATACGTACCCACGCATGCAAGCTTCAGAGAGGTCTTGATGCTCTGCCAAACTATTTTACGAGCTGGAGAATTATGATCAATGCGATTAAAACCCTGGTTGAGAACGTAAGGGTCCGGTTTGGCGACTCGGTCATCCAGTGGTCCGATAGTCCGATTATCTTGGAAAAAATGGCGTCACCCGAAAACGAACGTCACGAATTGGTTTTGCGCAAGCACCTGGAAAATCCTCAACTCTCTCATCGGGAAATCGGAAAACATCTGTCCAAGTCTTTCGTTTAGAGAGCCATGGATGGGAGGGACTGCATACGTACAAAGTGTAGAAGTCTCCAAATCGTAACGAACGGCAAAATACGGTGGGAAAGTCACGGGTCCAGAAACACTCAATTGCTGACAAACCTCATTGTCTCATCATGGATGATGGAACTTACGTCAAGGCGGACTTCCGGCACCTTCCGGAGCTACTGTTCTTCACCGCCCAACACAAGTTTGATGTTCCGGAGGAAATTCCGGAGGCAAACTTTCAAAGTTTGCCTCGAAATACATGATTTGGCAAGCGATCTGCGCTCATGTGGTTAACGGAGTGCACCGTTCGGGACTACCGGGACTGTAAACGGGCAGATCTACCTCAAGCAGTGTCTTTAAAAGCGTCTACAATGTTCTGACCGGAACTAACTTCGTGCCACTATTTAAAGGATATCCTGGAATGGTACGAAACCAACGGGTTTACTATCGTACCCAAGGACATGAACCCCCCCCCCCCCCAACGCAGCGGAACTAAGGCCCATCGAAAAATACTGGGCTATTATTAAGCCGGCGCTACGGAAGCATCCCACGGAGGTCAAATCTGCGGAAGACATGAAGAAAAAGTGTGTTTCCGTACAGAAGAAGCTGCAGCAAGATGTTGAACAGAATCTTATGAGTGGCGGTGCGACCATACGGTTATGGTATTGAAGTTGAATGAAATAAATGTGCCAAAACACCCCATAGACAGGCAACCATGTTTTCGCTGCCAACATCTCGTGTGTGCGAAAATGAGATAGCATGTCAGCACTGCGTTTCACTCAACTGTCAGCAGTCTGATTTGGGCCCGCTGTCAAATTTTGAGCCCAAGACATGCTGACGCTGACGTTCACTGCAGCTCGTTATAGAGATGTCAATGGGGTGTGCCAAAAGCTTGCTAATAAGTTATATTTTATTGTGTAAAAGTTTGAAATAGATCGGTAAACTAGGTAACTTTCTACAGCGTTTTTTCATGCATGTGTTTTTCATGTTTTCAAAATCATGCAATTTGCATCGGATGCAAATGATAACCATGATTGACATCGTTCAAATTGGTTCATTTTGACCTAGGCTAGGCTTACCAGATGTCCCGGATTATGCGGGACAGTCCCGGATTTGGATGACTTGTCCCGGATTACTAAGCGTCTCGGAAAGTGTCCCGCACTGATTAATTTTTGACGTAGGACTACGTCTTTGTTTACTATACTGGGACTGGGTAGCACTTTGTAAAAACGAAAAATAGAAGTGTAACGTTTGAATGAAATATTTCAAACGCTAATAGCTACTATACTACTGAACGAAACATAACAGTTAATATGTCGTTGGATAGATAAAATGTCCAGCAATTTTATAGTAACATATTAATAATAATTTTTTATACGCTAAATAGTGAAAATGTGTGTAAAGTTTTAAGGTCGAATTTTCCCATACATTTCCCTTGTGACCACCTAGCTTCACAGACACGGACGACAATTAGATACACCAAAGAATTTGAATCCAAATGATAACCTTTGAGACCACTTTGTAAGGCACACCCCTTTTCCAATCCAATTGGCAACATCGATGGCTATTGACGGCAACACCGACCCCGAAGACAAGCGGAATCAGCGGGCAATGGCCAACGTGAATCCCACACGATCCACGTTACGTTACATTTTGCATAATCCCCATCGCAGACATGCGAAATTGTTCGATAGCTTGCTCAATCAGTGTCGGACAATCATTTAAGCAGCAGCAGCCGATATGGTTTCCTCTACCACCTACACTAGCTTACAAGTAGCAACGGCAGTGCCAGTGACTATAAAATGGTACACTTGGTTCGCCGCCTGCGCATTTATCGCACGATCGCACTGACGGACGGTTAGTATTTATCATCGATGGCTATTGGTGACGAAACCAACGGCATTTGGCGGCAACACCAGCAATTGGAGGTAAAAACGATGGCATTTTGGCGGCAACACCGGCAATTGGATGCAAATCCAAGGACTTTTGCGGCATTAATGGCAATTCGAAGCATACCCGATGGCATTTTGGCGGCAGTTTCAATGGCAATTATCGCAAAGCAACACTGAAGGCAAATGGAAACGGATCGACTGACGGGCAGCAAATTCAGCAGCAGGCCATTGTGGTCTTAAACAGTTCTTATAAGAACTATAGTAATACCACAGACAAACAGACATAACTCTTGGAAGAAAAATCAACAAAAATTATCGTACCTCACATTTAGCCTGAACACTAGCACCATCTATGATCGACATTCCCAATTATCAAATAGCAATATGGGTGTCCCTCGAAGAAGCAAGTATTTTTTATGGGGAATTCCCCTTCTTTCGTCAAAAAGCGCCACTTTGACCAAAACGGAGACATTCCCAACTAAGCCCAAATTTGAAATGACGGTTTTATCGGTACGATGAATGGAAAACGAGTGTTATGTCTGTTTGTCTGTGGTAATACCATGGTAAACATGGAAAATGCTTGCTCATTCAGCGGCGGATAATCATTTGAGCAGCAGCAGCAGTCGATCTGGTTTCCCCCAACACCTACACTAGCTTACAAGTAGCAGCGGCAGTGCCAGTGACTATAAAATAACACACTTGGTTCGCCGTTTGCTCATTTATCGCACGATCGCACTGACGGACGGTCAGTATTTTGATAAAACTAATCCATTTCTACTTTACAGTGATTTGATATTTCCTATCACTCCTATATTAGCGGGCAACCATCATCCTAGAGTCTAAAGGACCGAATAGCGACATCCATCTATATATTGGCAACAGTAATTATAGTACTGATTTTTAAGAAGTGCTATCAGCTCAAACATAGTTCTTTTCAGGGCCACCAAACAATTTCAAACGGTTTTTTTCAAAACCACCATGAAGAATTAAATCCGAATATTTCGCTCTTCTTTTACAAATAAACACTCAAACAATGATACTCACAGATACCGTGGACCCCCGTTCGTTTGACCGTTTTTAATCTGAACACTTTTTAATTTGAACCCCGTTGGTTTGCACGACGCGCAAATTAAAAATGGTTCAAACGTCATACTCAATATGACATCATTTGCTTATGCAGACAATGCGCATAAACACGATTTGTTTGTGCTGATCTACCCCGTAACAAAGTGACAGTTATTAACAGTTTCCCATAACACCCGCCAGTGTCCAAAATGTCGCGACGATCGTTTTTACGTGCCAGTCAAAATTGACGCACCTTCGATTTCCAAAGGAAATGTTAATTTTTGTTACGTTAAATGTGAACGCAAAAAGCTGTCTGGACAACGATTTCAAAAGTACGTATTGATTATTTCAGCATTGTTTCATATTTTCGGTAAAACTGTTTGAATTCTTGGTGGGTTGTTTGATTGATTTGTTTACAAGATAAAAAGCGGTATTTATTACAAGATTGTCACTCTTGTGTACGAGTTGTCTGCTCTAAAGTATTTCAATATTGCGTGTTTCATTAAAAGTTATCCGCTGCGCAATTCAAAATGAAATGCTCTTCCATGATTGCTGGATCGATTTTATCGTTAACAGAACAAGTTAAGCAAAATTCAAGAGTAAATCCAAGCAATAGACCAAATCAAGGTGACGTCATCTGGCAGATACTGGCGCCCTTGTTTACAAACAGACCGCAGAGAATAAAAAAGTTTCAGCTGTTAAACGGCAAGTTTGTTGTTTAAACAGCATTATGACTGAATTTAAAACGCCATTATGCCTGTAAAATGTTAAAACACACGCTATATTCGCTATAAACGAAAAGGAAAATTTTCCGAAATGTAAACAAGGGCGCCACTATCTGTCAATTGACGGTATGATAATTTGGTCTATAGAGATCGTTGCAGTTGTACAAAAAACACTCTGTTACATGACAGAACCAAAAAGAGCATGTTATTATGACAGAAGAACCAGTTATGCTGCTATTGTCATTACCACGGAAACGTTTTGGTACTTGACATAATATTGTCAGTTCGTAAAATACTCTATTGAAATAATAAACCAATTCAGATCTTATACGCACAAGGGATTTTTTGCCAAAACAAATGATAATAAACTCTTTCTTCGATATTTACGCCGCTTTCAAACATCTGTCGTGAACCATGAACCAGCAGTTTTAGGTACGTTTGATTAGTATGGGAGCTGTCACATTGTTACCGGGTTGGTGCTGATTTAGCGTGTTTAATCTATTTCACATTGCGTTTTTTCAACGATTATAGTAGAAATCCGATCGGAGAATGAATATTCACTGCTTGCAACTGCCAACTGAATCAGACCATCAAAACAATAACAAAGAACAGGGCAGCCAGTTTACACAAGTTCCAGCATATTTAGGGTTACCAGTTGTTCAAATTAAAAACCCCGTTAGTTTGCATGAGGAATCGTTCAAACGAACGGGGGTCCACTGTACTCAAATTTGCATATGCCATAAATGCAGTTTGCATTAGTCTTTGATCTAATGATCAGACATAAAGTTATACTTCATCGATTAAAACATGTTATCAATGTAATGAGTATTATATGACACAGTTCTATGCCACCCTTTCGTACAACCCTTAGGGCTGTATACCTTGTAGTTTTTCAATCTAAACAGTTTCTAAGGATGAAACATAGGAAATTATGTTACATTACATGGCTCGTCAGCCGGTGACATCCTCCCCAGTCACCGCCCCGGCCCCGGCCAGCCGGCACCTCGAACTCCTCATCTGACCAATATCGCAATATCGCTGGTGACTGTTCTCTTCATCTTCAGCTTTCGCTTCATTATCACCCTGTAGTTCAATACTGGACGAACCCGGGGACAATTTGGTGCACTCAGCTCTTTTGAGATGAACTGAAGTCAATTGTTTATTGTAGCATGCATGCTGAAACTCCGGCAGGCTATCATGGGACTTAATGAAGGGCAAAATCCGTCTGGTCAGGCACCTACCCTCTATGTATCTCCGAATTCTTATCTGTCACCAAAAAAACTGGTTTACACATTGATGCCAATGACACAGATCCCTTGCCAAGTTTTGGGGAATTTAACCCCTGAGTTTGGCTGAAATCGGCTTCTCTGAAGCTTATTCATTCTCGTGTCAGAAACATGCATCGCTGTTTCATCACCACCTGGCCGCACAGCCCAAAAGACCGGATTCTAGCCTTTGTTTATTGTTTGAGGCTTCTGTTGGGCTACCCACTTGCTCGCTAACACTTGTTAGTCATTCCGAAGCGGATCCGCCGTACAGTACAGCGGTCAGTATTCCGTTTATTCGTCAAACCACAATTCGTGATGCTGAGATCAGCCTTGACTTTCCGAACGACCGCAGTTGACGATCAAGAGTTCAACTCCAACGTCTGGTCTGCACCTTGCGGACAGCCCTGAGAGTTTCCTTGCACCCCTCAATTATTCACACCACAGCTCTTTTAGGATAATCCGTCAATCTCACCAGCTTCCGAACCGACGCTGGTGGATTCTGCAGGTGACCGCTCACAATTACTTTCATTTCGCCTCCTGCATGATGAATATCTCGAAACCACGATACCTTTAAATTGCGAAAAAAATATACCGAGCAGAACTGTTTACAAATAACACAACGCTACCAAAAGCTAGCATTTACGGCCACTGGGAGCGCCGCTATCGCCAAAATGAAGTGCCCAATTCCCAAATGACCCCATCTTTACTATCGAACCCCTTTAGCAAATAAGCCATTCAATAAGTCCTGCATTCATCTAAATAAAATCTGGTCACTTTACCGTAAGCCGTCCGTTCAGACCCGAACCAGCTAACTGTTGAAGCCGTCAGTAGTTCTCCATCAAACGTACGACGCGAAAGATTTTTATATTGTCAACATACATAATTCGACAACCAGGTGGAAGCGTTAGGCAAACATCATTGAAGAAAAGTGAGAACAACAACGGTCGCAAATTACCACCTTGAGACACACGTGACTCAATCTGCAACTCTTGAGACTTGTAGTTTCTCCTAGTTTTAAATGGTGTCCACGATAAATTGCAACACACAAAATTAATTCACAAAAATTGAGTTTTTATCCGATTGCCATCAAATATTCACAGTATTAAATAAAACAATTAAACTTAGTTTCATCATCTTTGTCTTATTTTATTTCGCTCGAAGTGGGACGGTACATTTAGCGATATATGAGCGAAGTCGCATCGCGTCGTATTCGCGTTTACTCTGTACGGGCCCTAACAACGAGGAATAGCCTTATTTGTGCTTATTTAGATCATAGATGGCCTTGTCAGCCTTGAGCGTCTGTTCCCATGTCAGGCCGGTGGCTCTTGATTGCTGGACGATTTCTCAACCAAATGCACGGTTGTGGTTTAGGTTAGGAACGGCTTTGACAGCGTTTGACCCGAAGCCGGCAGCTGACCCAACAAACATTTTTTTTTGAAGAGCAGTTTATTCAACCATTATACAGCTAATATCCAGTAAACAAGCGCATGATAAGCTGCCATTCAACAAAAATGTTTGTTGGGGAATTAACTAATTTTAATTAATTAATTAATATAATTGATAATTTATAATACAATAAATTAATTATTTAATTCAGTTTTTTATTGTGTTGTCTTGGAACTACAGCTTAAACATCTCAATTATCAAGCTTCGGGCTTGCTAATAGCTGCTTTCGAAGCTGCAATGGAGCTTAATAGAGGCTTTTGCGCGTGTTTAAATAACCAATTTGCGCAAAGCTGGAAACAAGGCGCACAGAGGTTATATAAAGGCTGTATAAAGTTATATAATGGCTAAACAAGTGTTTTTTCTGTCTCAAACGAAATAGGCTGTATAAGTTCTCCAATTTCGGCTGAATAAGTATTGTAGAATTGTTTACATAAATTTTGTTCGATGCATATTCAGCTATGGCTGTATAATAATGACTGATAAAACAAATGGTTTATTCAGCTAGTATAGCACAATTATTGAGAATATTGACGGGTTGTGGAGAGGTTGAGGATGCGCCTAATCTGCTTATGACACTATTATGTGAAGCAGCTGATTTACAGCGCATCCGTTTGCTGCTTAAACACTTATAGAATATAGAGGCCTTTGCCTAAATGTATTCAGCGTCTACCACCTGTATTCAGAGTTAAATCAGCTGTAATCAAACCAGAAGCATTTTAAATCAGCTTCGGTGTTTGTTGGGCGAGACTCGATAGCGTGGCCCCAGCCCCCAGTAAGGCAATCTGCCTAAACCTGCTTTTTTACAAATTATCAAGGAGATTTGAATTATAGTTCCAGTTGAATCCAGTTGATATTTCTATCAAGTTTTGTTATAAATGTGATAGAAAAACTTGCGACACGCAAAATGTTTTACCAAGATTCTATGTCGTCCTGTTTTTTTTTCAACATGATCTGTTACATTTTTGTTATAAACCAGGCCAAAATTCTTGTATTTGTGACACATCTTGATCTAAACTAGATCGAATTATGTCATAATTTGATATATTTGTGATATTGCCCCTTTTATGACAATTTAGATTACTGTGATAATCATTTAATGCAACGTACCCAAGAAAGTACCGCATTTTGCACTGTTAATCTGACACTAGAGTGGCTTTTAGTTTGATCTACACTCAAAATATATTTTACGTCGAAGTTACCTGAAAAGTTATGTGAATATTCTCCACCCAGCTTTTCCTGTACTATTTACGTGATTTTCAGGTAGTTCGCACGCATACTAATGCGTTAACGTGAATATCAGATAGATGTTATTATTTTTTCCAATAAAAATCACCTGAAAGTCACGTAAATCCCTGTAGACAAATTTACGTGATTTTCCACGTGGAAAGGACGTGTGGATTATTTTGAGTGTACTAATGAGTTTGACTTGTTTTTCCTTCTTCCCCTTCTTTTTCACTTCATTTTCTTTGAGCGAAATCGTGTGCAAGATTCGACTGTGATAATCGTGTAAATCGGGGTAGTCTAAATAGGGGCAAATGTCGCAATATGTCTAGAGAGGTTTTTGTTACAATTTTTGTCATTTTAACTACTAGCGAGACCAAGTTCATAACAAAACGCAAAGGAGAATTTGTTATAAAAATATAGCGATATAACGCACGCACGTTTCATGGATTTCAGAGCAGCATATGATACAGCCGAGCGCGAACAGCAATGGCAGATCATGCATAAGTACGGTTTTCCGGACAAACTGATGCGGCTTATCGAAGGTACCCTGCAGCGAGAGATGTGCTACGTGCATGTTTCGGGGCACTATCGAGTCCCTGTGAATCGAGGATTGCGGCAAGGGGATGGACTGTCTTGTATGTTGTTTAACATCGCTATACTAAACACCAAGACTAGGAGGAATGATTTACAAATCAATGAGTCAACAACCAAATATACGGTAGAAAGAGGCTCTAGAGAAAACAACGGTTGCCTCCCACGGCCTCCCAGTGACTATTGATGGCGTTGAACTGGAAGTGGTTGGCCGGTAGTCTTCTACGAACTTAAAACTGTAACTTTGCTTACGGAAGATGTTCGTGTACTTTTCGTATTTGAACGGGAAGCGGAAAGTAGCGGAGGCGTTACTTGGAAAGATTCTACTCGAATGAGCTTATATGATTCAAGAATAGGGCGCTTGCTATTTTTTGTGCTTTTTACAAAAGTGTGTGAAATACGGTGTGAAAGAATGTCTTCATTTTAAGATCTTGTAGAAATTTGTAGTTGTAAAAACCTCAATTCGTTACTCCACATCACCAGTCCACGTGTCGTTGAAAGTTTTGAATATTGTAAAAAGTTTCAAAATGAATTCATAAAATTAAAATTTTGGAATTTACAAGATTAGTAAAAATGCATTTGAAAACACTCTTTAGGGCGCATTTGGTCGGTAAAATTAGTTGATTAGTAAAAAAATTTCATTCTATCTAGATGATTATTAAAAATTAAAAATTGTTTTCTTTCACTAATCCCCGTTTTAAGTTCATTCGATGCTTCGACGCTTTTTGAACTTAAACCATAAACGAAGTTTCAACGTCCCGAACCATACCTGTCTGTGGCTGTGGTGTTGTGGTTTGTATCAACGGAACAGAACAGGTTCCAGCCAGCAGCATTATTCACCGCACCTCGAAGCGGTAAAATTATGACCATCTCGTTGTTGCGTTGGATTCCGTGGCGAATTGCCATTGGATTTGCAAAGCGCATTTTTCGCGCCGCGCTCTTACCGTGCTTCCTTGATGGGTTCCTGCAGCAGGCTGCATGCAGCAGCAGCAGCAGCACCGCACTTGAATAATTTATTGTTTTCCAATTTTTCCGCTGTTCTTCTTTCTTTTGTGGTTCCGCGGCGGGTCGGTGTCACTGCGCTGCTGCGCAGCGTTGGTAACGTTTATGGTTTTGCGCAAAGCGCAAGGAATTTCGAATTGTGGGATCGTTTGTTGAGTTCACACCGATTTTAGGTTCGTTTTTGAAATTGATAACCGTTCCAACTTTGAATAGTTAGGTTATGTATTTCTTCCCGAATTTTCACATTTTTACACAAGTTTTTTTTTATTTTTTCTTCAAATGTTCCTATTGTACGTTTCAACATAGGCAAAATAACTTCTTTTCAATTTGTTTTATTTGCTGAAATGATTTCTCGTTTTTTCACCTATTTTCTATAATACACCGTTCTAACAGTTTAGTGAACTTGTTTTTTCACTGTTTGTTTTAACTTTTTTTGTTTGTGTCGTAGCTGCAGTTAAATATATTATTCCTGTTTCTCTGGGGCGTATTTATTATATAAATACCTTCGTCCAACTAACTTTTTCGTCTGCTATCCTGCCAGGTTTGCAGTTAAAACAAGTCAACTTGCGAGAACACATTAGCACTACTTTATTGTTGTTCTTTTGCATGTCCCTTTCATGGCATACATTGTGCAATCAAAATATATTCGAACCGGGTTTGGTTGTTTCGCGGTTTGAAGCATTCCCGTGTCGCCCGTCGTCGTGGCCAAATTTGAACAAAAAAAAAATAAAACAAATTTAGAAAACAACACCTAAAGCTAAAGAATTATCACTGGCAGCCAAAATACGGTATAAATCAGACCACGCGTCCTCGTGTGCGCCTGCGGCGCGGCTCGAAGAGCCGGACTCGACCGGGCGGGAATCCTTCAGACAGCCAAGGCAACAACCCTGCATAAAAGTCTGCCGATGATGCCGCGAAAGATAATGCTTTTAGTTTTTTGTTAGTTTTTTTTAATCTTATCTTGATTTTTTTCTTGCAGAAACAAATTCATCGCTGCTTGGTGGAACAACATTCTTCAATAACAATAAATTAGGTATTCTTTTACTCTCTAGTTTGGGCTTGCAGTTTTTTTTTTCGTCGCTCATCATCATCACTCTTCAATGACGGTTTACGCTCTCTGCTGGTTTGTTTTCTTTTTTTTTACATCTTATAAACTGTTTTCTTTTTATTTTTCCTTAGCTCAATCACAGATAGTTCAAACACAATCAATTTTTCCTCTTCGTTTTTTTTTCTTCTCGCGGTTTCTCTCGATCTGTCGCCACACATCATCATTCTATATTTATTTATCCACTGACTCACTGCTTGCTCTGATCCTTGCTGTCCTTCGTCCTCGCACAGCGCACAGGCTGTTCGGGGTTGTTCGGGAAAAATGAAATTCAAATGTTGGTCGAAAAAAGGGGGGTTCCCACTCCCGATCGACGCACACGAACTGGGGGGGGGGGGGGAGGCCTGTGGAAGTAAGTTTTCTTTCTGGTTAAGGAGTTTGTTGGTCGGAATTGTGCTCTTCGTAGTACGTAATTTTAGCGCTGCAGTTTCGTGTCTGTGGTTGTGGTTTGCTTGTATGCTTATCTCTTGCTCTTATCGGCGTCGTATGTAAATGTGTTGTGTAGAGATAATATTCTGGAGGGGGAGTAAGTTTTTGAGTTGGATTTATTCTGGCACCCGATTTTCACTGAGCATTACCAACGAAATTGAATATCAGTAAAGAAGTAGGCGGTGGTGGAAAAGTGGTTTTGCTGCTTGTCAGTGAAACCTCTGTTGTGCGAGTTTTTCTGCTTCTAAAGGTAGGTAGCTCACTAAGTTATTGTTTGTTTTTATTTACAAATTTGGGATTTTTTTTCTTCGTTTGTTTTGGTAAGTAGGAAAAGTCGAAAAAGATGGAACGAAAACAAGTGAATTGAAACGTTTGTTGAGGCAGGTTAGAGGATGGAAGAAATTTCTAATACTTTCACGTCGACAATAGGGTTTTTTTGTTGTTACTTCGTTACTTCAAACCGGCCGTGCTTCGGCCATGCTTTTGCTGCTGGATATTTTGTTAACCACCAATAAACTGTTTACCATTGGATTTTTTTTTCGTTTCTTATCGGTTACTTATTTACAAGTTTTCCCAACTAACATTGAAAAATTAGGGTTTTGTTTAATTTAATAGTTCTACCTACGGTATTCTAGTTCTGTTTTGTTCCTCTTCTTCATTGATCGAGGACTAAGGGCAGGCAGGCTTTCTATAGCTAACGATAATAATTAGTTTTTTTATCTTCTGTTCCATTTAGTTGTTCACTGATTGGTGAAACAAGTTGGTAAAGCTACCAGCATAAAAAAACAAAGATCCGAAATGGAGTATACTTTTTTGTCTGGCGTACAATCGTGTTTAAGCTGAGTTCTCTACTGTAGTAAACTGCATATATTTTTGTGCGCTGGCACCTAACTAAACTATTGTATACTTTTTAATTAAATATGGCGACTTGGTTCTGAATGCGATACCTGCTCGTAACTCTAGGGGGGAGGGGGATTGGTTATTTACTTACTAAAATATAAAGCTTCCGCAAAACGGGAAATGAGATTAGATTGCTTTTTTTTCTTGGTAAAATTTGTACACTCTCACAATTTTGACTTTGACGAAACAATATAATGGGAGAAAACACAATTTAAAACGATGGTTGTTCTCTAGTATACATGCATACTTTCTTTCCTATGAATGTTTGAGTAAAACATATAGAATATCAACATATTGCTTGAGCTTTTCTGCAGCAGCAATGAATAGCAAGCTGAAATCTGCGGATGATTTATGGCGTCTATCTTTCTCCGTCGTTTCAGGGGATCATTTCGATAGGTATTCTCTCAAATTTCAACATCAGCCGGTGTGAACTGCACTCACACCACGGATACGCCGGACACGTGTACAATTGTTTTATCATTGCTACGCGTAGATTTGTTATATCCTAGTTTTTTTTTCTCTTGTTTAATAATTTTACAGTCCTACGATCTGTGACTTGCACGCGCTATCACACGTAAAAACTACCGTGTGCGTGAATTCGTTTCGCGAGTTTCCTGAATGAAGCATTAAAGAGGCGAAAGAAGACAACGAGTACGAATAACTTGACTCCATTTCTCTAGCTGAGTTTACCTGATGAACAAAACAACCGTTCGGGCCCCCCCGCTTTAGTGCCTGCTGTTGCCGATCAGACCGGACAGCAGGAACGCAACGCACGTGAGCACGTGCGAGATGGAGATTCGGCTCGAGTGGGCTTTGCCGGCCGGCGGAGTGAAATTGCTTCCGGTTTGGACATTTATTATTTCGAATCCACCCCGCTGTGGACCTGTTACCATAAAAAATTAAATTAGTAATCGTTGAAATTCGGAACTAAAACAGATCGAACATACCTTCACCAGATCCGGAACCGTTTTCTCCATATTCCTCCTCTTCAGTCGAATCGTAATCCCGATAGTGATCGCCGGAACCTTCCGCCATGTCGGACAGCATCTTGTCGGGGTCACTCTTGAACGCATTTGTTGAAACCTGTAACCAAAAACAAACAACCCCATTACTAATCTTGTACCTTTTAGCAGACCGGGAGAAAATCTTACAGCCTTGGTGGCGGCATTCTTCAAATTAATCAGCTTATCGATCAGCATCTGCAGTCGGATGTCCTTCGGGAGCTGCTCGGTGGCACTGCTGTACGGCACCTCCGGATTGTACTTCTGCGACGTGGTCGATACGATCTCGTGCGTGTAGTCCCCGTAGTGGGTACCGGTCCAGCAATCCTCATCGTTGTTGTGATAATCCTCATCGTCGCAAAGGCTGTAACGACAGAAAAGAAGGGAACCAAAATTAGCATAAATGACGAGGGCACACTGCTGCATCGCATTACACAACAGGTCTGTCTAGCTGACCTTGAATTGGCGCTCACCCATCGAAATCCGAAGCGGCGAAGCCGCCGGGATTGATCAATCCGGGCGACAAAAAAAAACGAGATGTCTGATTAAAATTCCTCTTCAATTAATCAATGGCTAATGGGACGAAAATTGCGCGCTGAATACTGAAATGCACGCAACCGGATCGTTTCGTTTCGTTGACAATCAGTGTTGTAGTAGTCCCGCCCGGTCTCCAATCTCATCTCCATTGGCATGGAGAACAGTACACCACACGGACACGGACGGCTCGGTCGTCGATGGGGTGTCATAATGGCACTGACTAATAACAATCATTATCATGCAAATAGTAGAATAGTACGATATAGGCATTGAAACTGAGAAACTGTTTCGACTTAACCCGCAGAAACGCGACGCGGTACGGCGTCAATTCTGAAACCCAGGCCTGCCTGCCTGCCTGCCTGCATAACGTGTCGAAATGCATTCATAACTGCCAGCGAGGCGCTCGCTCTCCGACCGCCGAGATATTATTTGAAGATAGGAATTAGTGCAGAGCGCTGCATTCATTGCAGACTACCCGCTTCATTGAATATTTTGCATGGAGTACCTAACAGCAACAACACAACAATGATTCGATTGGGGGGACTTGCATCGTGCCGGGACATCGCGCTCCGACACCGATGTATGACGAGACAAGACTACGGACCCGGTACGGATAGACAGGGGCTTGCAAAACATCGCACAATTGACGGTACGGTACGGCTGATGCTGTTGATTAGATGGTGGAAAATATTTTCCTTTCATTTGCCAAGAAAAAAAAATCAACCAGACTTCTATTTTTTGACTTATATATTCGTAATAGGCCTAGTTCTGATCTTCTATGGAGTGTTGCAAGGTCTGTGAGGTGGTCAGATCCTAGATCAAATCCATCTCCTGGTGATAAAAAGTAAGTTAAACTCCAACCGTGCAATACTCTATAAAATTTTGCAGTTGTCCCTGCACTTTCAACCTCTCAACAGCAGTGTTGAAAAAAGAAGAAAAGAATGGACATGTTTAGAAAGACTTCATTAATCTTCCTGATCATTGCCTTTAGCTGCTGTCCGCGCTTGTCTAGAGAAATGCCACGTGCATGCGTAGCGTACTTGTAAATATGTACTGCAATTAATGCATGTCTTCTGTGTGATAACACAGCTCGTGATATTTGTGCGGTAGCGGTAAAACCAACTCAACCCTTTCCTGCTGTAGGCAAAACATATGTTCATTGTTCATCCCGTTTGCCACACAGAGAATCATCATCAGGGGTTAAAACATCACCTTCACTTTAGGAGGTAAGAAAACGAATCGTGTGCACAAATGCAAATAAGCTCTGGAAATGCAAACCTGTTTTATCAGCAGTTTGTGGCAATTAAATGGTTTACTAAAAGATTTGGATCAGCCAGAGTGAAAATTCACGCAGAATCCTGTAATAGTTTAATGTCTTCCTTATAATTTAAAGAAGGGTCAAATCCCTGGTATTCTAGTGGAAGACAAAGTACTCTTTAAAGAACTATTTTACAAGGTATTTGCTAAAAAATTGGTGAAACAGGAACATGATACATATACTGCGAATTAACAGTCTTTTGTCGACGTTATTTCGCAGGTCAGCGCCGCATATTCACGGAAGAAGACGGTTTTTTTATCGGAAGGTTTAACCACTGCACTGCGACCATTATTTTGATCTATTGCGGTATACTTTTTCTTTTGTCTAGGAATTAGTTGCCAACAAAACACTATTGATGGAAGTGTTCGTCATTGTCAATTCATACCAGATACATCTTCTCCCAGTCCAGCATTACACTTCTTATGAAGTTTATTACCTGACTGGGATTTGCAGACTTCGGAAGGGTCCATTGTTCCTTTACCGAAGGTTCTTAGTCTGCGAAGAGTTAGTACACTGCACTGGCAGAGCAGATATTCTGCGGATTCGCTTTCAAATTTGTAGAGTTGGCAAGTACCATTGTCCAGCCTACCAATCGTTTTGAGATATCGTTTACTCGGACAGTGACCGGTAAATAGTTCTATTGTTATACTTAGTTCTGTTTTCTTCAAATTAAGCAATGCTAGGCTTTTTTACTGTATGGCTGTATAAAGTGGTTTAGCTGTCTTAGTCATGCAGAGGATTTCCAATTTTCCTCTATTATTTTGTGTTCCCATGCACGAATTTCGGATTTAAATGCGTTTGGTGACACACCACTGAACGGCTCTGGGCCGATAAAGTGCGTAGATGAACCCTGTCTCGCTAAAGTATCGACTTTTTCGTTTCCAGTAAAGGTTTACTTTATTCTTTTCCGTCAGTTGAGTGAGAGGATACACGAAGACGTTGGGCCTATCTATTCTTTATTTTACTAGGGTGGAGGAGTATTTGGTGAGAACGATGGTAGACTGCATGAAACTGCGAAACTTCGATATGAGGCCAAAAATATATTGCGTAGCTCAACTGGTAAGTGGGACTCTAACCCACACTCTCTCATTCCTGAAGAGACACATATCCTGTTTGTTGACGCCATTGCTTTACCTATTCCGAATGTCTATCTCTAGCGGCGTATTCCCATCATGTTGGAAATTTGCGCATATGTTTCCTGTGCATAAAAAAGGTAGTAAACGAGATGTGAACAACTATAGAGGAATCACATCGCTCAGTGCAGTTTCAAAACTATTTGAGTTGGTAATCATGGAACCTCTATTGTCACACTGCAAACAATATCTAAGTGCCGATCAACATGGCTTCATTTCCCAGCGCTCTACCACCACTAACCTGCTGTGTCTAACATCATACATAACGGGAAGTATGGACCACCGTGCTCAAACCGATGTCTTATACACAGACTTGTCGGCCGCTTTTGATAAGATAAACCATGACATCGCAATTGCAAAATTGCATAGACTGGGCGTTAGCGACAACCTTTTGCGCTGGTTTCGCTCATATCTGACCAATCGACAGTTGGTGGTTGCCATTGGAGATTGTAGGTCCGATAGCTATCTAGCCTCTTCAGGTATACCTCAGGGAAGCCATCTTGGACCTTTGATCTTTCTGCTCTACTTCAACGACGTTAATTTGGCTATCAAATGCCCTCGACTCTCGTATGCAGATGACCTGAAAATGTTTTCCCAGATCCGTTCGACAGACGATTGTCACTTTCTCCAAAATCAGTTGGAGGCCTTTGCCGCTTGGTGCGATGTGAACCGCATGTTAGTGAACCCGGGGAAGTGTTCAATAATCACTTTCTCCAGAAAAAAAGACCCGATCCTGTTTTGTTATGAGCTCAATGGCACACCCATCGAACGTGTTTCGTATATAAAAGACCTGGGAGTTATCTTGGATCCGCAGTTAACGTACAAGGAGCATATCTCGTACATTATCGCTAAAGCTTCGAGGTCATTAGGCTTCATTTTCAGGATCGCGAAAAAGTTCTCTGATATATATTGCCTTAAGTCACTATATTGTTCGCTGGTGCGGTCCATCCTGGAATACTGTTCGCCCGTTTGGAATCCTAACTACAACAACAGTACAGAGAGAATTGAATCAGTTCAGCGCCGATTTCTTCGATTCGCCTTGCGTAGGTTGCCATGGAGAGACCCGTTCCGTCTACCTAGTTATGTAAGCCGCTGTCAGCTGATTGACTTGGAACCTCTCTATGTTCGTAGAGCTGCCTCTAGAGCTTTGTTTATTGCGGATTGCCTGCAGGGTAGAATAGACAGCCCTGTGCTTATGGAGCAGATTAACATAAATGTACAACCACGAGCACTGCGTAATAGCGCCATGCTGAGACTACCAGTTCGTCGCACTAATTACTCTATGAATGGCGCTTTCGGTGGCTTGCAGCGAGTTTTTAATCAAGTGTCGTCATTATTCGATTTTCATCTGTCGCGTCGAATACTTGGCAGAAGATTTGCAAGCTTTTTTTCGGGAGCAATAATCCGCGAGTGATGTAGACTTATATTTCAACTGTTTTTGTATTTGTATTTTACTCACTTGACTGTATTTTTATGTAACTATCGACAATCATTGGGGCTATCTCGAGCCCGTTGATTTAATAATAATAATAATAATAATTCTCGGTTGGCGCCCAAGTTTTGACAATTAAGGTGAAATTAGTCGTCATCGATTCTGTAAATTTCAAAAGCACGACACCCTATATTAGATAGTCTCAAATCTAGTTTCCGTCCCTCTAGTCTAACTATTCGTAAGCACACACATACGCTCCACCCGCCGGCGGTACCCAACAAACACCGAATACCGAACTTAATAGAGTCTTTTGCGCGTTTTTAAATACCCAAATTGCGCAAAGCTGGAAACAAAGGTGCACAAAGGTTATATAATGGGCTATATAATTGCTTAACAAGTATTTTTTCTGCCTCAAATGAAATAGGTGGTATAAGTTCTCCAATTTCGGCTGAATAAGTATTGTAGAATTGTTTACATAAATTTTATTCGATGCATATTCAGCTATAGCTGAATAATAACGGCTGCTAAAATGTTTAATCAGCGCATAAATGTTTCTTGGGTAATTACATATTTTTTTGTATGGTTGCTCTTTTTGTTTCTACCACCGAAAAGATACCTGGTGCCAACCGTCGATCAGCACGCTGATCTCTATTCTTGGTGTTGGTAAGGTCCTTAACGAGCATAGATTTTACCGCACTGTCGTTCGGCATCCTTGTGATGTGGCCGACCCACCGGAGCCTCCCGGCTTTCACCAGATGAGCATGAAACCTGTGGTTCATACGGTACGTGCACGCATGTTTTCAGAAAGCACCGTTACAATATCAAATCCGTAGAGGACTAACGGTCTGATTACTATAGAGTTTTGTTGCGCTGTCAGGGTACGCTACTTGACCGAAACATGTTACGGAGGACAGAGTCGGCCCGGTTGAATCCGTCGTAGAATCTTATGACTTGCGTTTTTGTTAGCAGTGATCAGAGATCCCAAATTTATGAACTCACTAAGTTTCAGCGGAAAACTCTCAAACGCAACAACTTATGTAATGGTCACCGTCGTCGTTGTCGTCAGTAGTATAGAGCAGGGGTAGCACGTGCTTTTTTAAGCTGTCGTCTTTATTCAACTCGATCTTGGGCCACTCGTCCCCAATTGGGCACTTTTCAAGAGACGGCGCTTTTCTAGTGGTAGTGAAATCAAAATTTCTCACTTACCTCCCTAAAAAACAATCACTAATCACATTTCATTTGTGGTACAGTTACTGTGTCCTGCTTAATTTTTATAACTTCTGCCTAATTTTGATAAAAAACAAACGTTTTCCTATAACTCTCCATTGCATCTTACTACCATTCTCCCGTGAGCCCGGGAAGCAGATTTGCTACAGCGCGAGATCCGGGAGCTGAATATTTTTGAGACATCAGTTCGTAGAAATCAAATTTCATGACATGGACGCGATATACAAAAACAATATTTACTAACTACCTTAACGATACTTTAACGATAAATACAAAAAAAAACTGAGATAAACTAGAGAGTGCTATTGCCGCACTGAGTAAATTTATTGTCGCACAAAATTGGGTTGTTTTCAATATGTACAATATGCGTTACCAAGCAACGACATCTGTTGTATTCAACAGGGAAACATTGATGGTTTCAAGCATGCTCTCACCCATGGCGCATGATGAAACCCTAGTGCCAACTACTGTTTTTTTTATTTTCAAAAACTAGAGGCGGTGTACTATTTGCCACTAGTCGCAGAAGTCGCATATCACGTTCGACCTGGTCGAGCCATCTTGCACGTCGAGCCCCTCTGTTTCTGATGCCGGTGGAGTTGTCGTTACGACGTGTCCGGCCCACCGTAGTCCTTTCGTCAGATGTACAATGGCAATCTCACTAAACAGTGCATGAAGCTCGTGATACTGCTCGGAAAAATTTTACGTCTAGTCGCCTCGCAACAGTTTGTCACATCCGATATCCGATCTGCCAGTGAAAGTCAGGTCAACACTATCGTCCCTGTAAGCACCGCTGGGCACATTGCCTAGATCTGACATAAGTACAATTGGCATCGATCGCAATTGTCATCAACAGCTAAAGACTTTTTCTTTGCTAAAGAGCAATAGAGTATAAACAAAGTGCGGCTGCGATTATGCTAAAATATTTCGTTCTACCATAATTAAAAATCATTCACTCGAGACATTGAAGATTAAAATGAATAGCAAATTGTTTGATACTGGTTTAACTTAATAAGGTAAAATATTATATATTAAAAGCTAAAATTGATTTCTAGTTAATAAATATTTCTCACGTGTTACACTATACAGTGAAATCGTTGAAGTGACTGAGCCGAAAAATATAATTAGAAGATATACCGTGACCGCTCCTAATTCTGCGCATTTTTCTTTATATAAGTACTTTTTAACATTGTGCATAACTATGATCATCGCGTTATTTTTTTTTATAAATGTCTATTGAATATTACGCCATTATTCACAAACGGACCATAATATTTGAGAGCGAAATAATTTAACGTGAAAGTGAAAGTATTTTATATGGAAGAAAACATCGTCGTTAGCACCAACGCTAAGATTGTCCTTCTAGAAAATTATCAAATTTTTGATCGAAAGTCTTTGCAATGATCAAATTACCCAGCATAATTAGAAAGAATCATTAGTTTTAGTCATGTTTTAGATAAAAAGAGTGATTGCATGCATTGCTTTCGTTAGAAAAATACGTTGCAATAATGCGCAGATTTAGGCACAGATTTTTTATTCATGTTCCAAATTCTGCGCAGTAAAGTATCCTAAGAAGAAATCGCGAAAGAGTAAGCAAACTCACCCAAATGGCTGAGCTATAGAGGCATAAAAATTCATGTAGAATCTTTAGCTTGCATTGATTGGCATCCTGTACTGAGTCTCGGGGTCCAAACCTATGAGCGCCCATTCATGAAATCATGTCTTCTATTTTTTTAATGTCCAACCTCATGGGGCTGTCAGAGAGTGGGGAAATGGTTTCTATATGAAAACACAGACTAATACTAAAGTCTACAGTGTAATGTTTAGTATGCAGAAAACAGGATTTGCAGGATTTTTTGGTGTGCTTTCAGCGTATAAAGACATAAACAGCATGGCAGGAGTATTTATTTTCACTTTTTGGGTGCGCAGAATTAGGAGCAAGCATGCGCAGAATTAGGAACATGGGCAAGAAAGTGCGCAGAATTAGGCACCGTGGATAAGTTTACAAAACGAAAAATATACTCAATTGTTGTTCGACTTATAATTCCCATATTTTTTACCAGATATTATAGCCCGCAGCACTACACGTTGCTGCTATCCACGTTGTTAATTTAAATCTAGAATGCTTAGAATAGCGGAAGAATCATAAAAATGCCTTAACTGCACAGAATATGGTACGTTCACGGTAGATCATTCTTGAGTAGGTGAGCAGTAATAAAAAATAAATTTACAATTAATGTTACGGAAAACTAATTAGTTATATTAAAATTTAATACCTAACAGTGAACATATCGATCAGCCAACCACGAGTTCTAAACAAAATTGAGGTTAAAAAAGAAACTATTCATGTAAGTTAGAAGTTATTAAAAATATGTAACCTGGTTCAAATTCATTATATTTAGTTTTAAGCTGCAATACACGTCTGCTGCTATAAAAAAAGTAGTTTCATTGGCCTAGAATCAACAGTTCCCATTCACGAATAAATCTGGTGTACCCCAAGGCAGTACCTTGGGACCACTTTTATTTATTTTATTCTTTAACGACGCTGCCTCTGCTCTTGGCACTGGTTGCAGACTGGTATATGCTGATGGTCTTAAAATATACTTGGCGATTTTTTGCATCGAAGATTGTCGTGGTCTTCAAATACCTTTAGACACATTTGTGAATTGGTGCAAACTGAACTGTTTGACGATTAGTATTACCAAATGCGAGGTAATTAAATTACAGGTTTTGAAAACGATCTAGGTGTCACTGCTGTCACTGAACTACTGGTCCCACTAGAATGTGCACGATCACAAGCGATCACAAATACATGAACACATCTACCACTTCTAGTTCATCGCCGTCAACGGTTATCATCCGTGGGAGGCACGCGTTTGTTTCCTTTGATCCTCTTTCTTTCATGCATTTGGTCTTCGACATATTTATTTTTAGCCCAATCCTCCTAGATTCCGCTTTCAGTTTGGCGTAGATTGCGTCCGCCGTCGCAAAGTGATGATATCAAAGTCATCTGCAAAGCCTAGAAGTTGGCTACCCTTGGTGAGGGTTGTTTCGATGCCCGCGCGTCGGATCACCCCTTAAGAGCGATATTCAGCAGTATACTGGGCAACCTTCGCCGCGTCTCAAAGGGAATCGACAGTGTCTCCGAGATGCTCATGAAACACATCACTCGATCCAATGTAGCTCCGGATTCGGATGCACTTAATCCAAAAACCCGTATTCGTGCCTTATATGCTATAGCTGGTCTCGAACGACTGTATCGTTTGCTGCTTTGAAATCAATGAAAATGTGATGCGTGGGTACGTTGCACTCCCGACAAGGTCTGTCGGGTGGTAAAAATCTGGTCCGTTGATGCGCGAGTCCCTATGAAGCCTGCCTGGGAATTCCCTGGGGAACCTAGGGAAGGATCTGAGAGAGTACCTTATAGGCGGCGTTTACCACCGTTATGCCGCGATAGTTGCAGCAGTCGTGCTCTCTCAAATCTTGGAAATAGTGTAGTGCAGAGCCGTTGCCAGTGTTTCTCGGTCATTTTTATAAAGCTCTGTCGGTAGGCGGTCTTTACCAGCGGCTTTGTTGGTCTTAAGCAACTCGATTTCTCGATTGACTTCTTGGGGATTAGGTGCTTGGACCTTATTATCTTCCATGGGCACTCCCAGGTTAATTTCCGTTCCGTTCCCTCTGTAACTTCTTCACTGAGGTGTTTATCGAAGAACTGATTCCACCTAACGATCATCTCGCAATCGTACGTGGACAAATTTCCTCCCTCGCAACATATGTCAGGTTTAGGCGAGTCAGCCCTTACGAGATTGGTTTAGCTTCACGTGAAGCGCGTGCGCGTGTCTTTGGCTCGAAATAGTTGCTCTAATTCTTTAAGATCTTTGTCCTCCTTCCGGATGGTGGTTAACTATTTTCTTGCTAATCGGTATTTGGGCAAGCTCTTCCAAGTGGCGATGTTTTTAGATAATTTTTCGAAAGCATTTTTTTACTCTCCACGCTTGTTGGTATTCCCCATCAAACTAATCATTTTGTTTTCTCCAGGGCACTTCATCTAGTGTACTAGGCACTCTCCGACGGCCGAGTATATTCTGCTTCAACCTTCTTCGTACCCAACTCCTCGAAAGGAGGCAGCACTTCATCCAATGTTCGCGCGTATTTCTCGGTAGATTCCGAGTAGGACGGCTTCCTCTGTCGGTTAACAGTTTTGATTAAACAGTTAATATCTGCACCTTGGAGGGAAAGTATGTTCGTGATGTTAGAGACCTTGGTAAATTGAATTCATTGTACGTTGGTCAGGTGATCTCCAGATGACTTTGTTGATATCTTTGCGTGGGAAAAAGGTGCTTCGGATCACCAGTCTCGGGAAGCTGCGAATTTATACATCGTTGGCTATTATCATTTGTCACCGGTCTATACATTTCTTCCCTACCGACCTGGGCGTTCAAACCCCGAACAACGATCTTCACGTCCCGTGGCACGAAGTTGTCTTACATTGCCTCCAGCCTCGCGTAGAATGCTTCCTTCTAATCGTCGGGTCAACTTTCATACGGGCAGTGCACGGTGATGGTACTGTCTTCTAATCTATCACGCGATTCTGCATTTCGCCGTACACTACAAAGTCTGTTTCCAGATCCTTGGTAATGCCACTGCCGTGGATCTTGCATAGTTTCTCGCTTTTGCAACAGATTTCCTGCAGAGCTACAAGGCTCAGTTCAGCCATCTGTAGTTCTTTTCCAAGTACTGAGTTTCCATTCGTCATCCTTGTTTCGTCGTTGAAATCGACGCATCGATTGCGATCTACGGGGCTGTCATCCTAGGTTTAGTGCTGATACACCACATTTCTTAATTTAGCCGCCCGCTTCGGATCAGACGCTGCCATGAGTCGCTCCTAACCTGGAGTGCAGGCGCTCGCTAGGTTGAGGAATGTAGAGCCGTCAAGAGCCGCGCCAAGAGTTGCTAAATAGATTCTTTGATATATAAAAAATGAAGGTCTGTGCTCGGGACACGGACGCGTTTACTTAGAGTTACGAATGTAGATAACATTCGACAATACGTGGCAAATGTTCAACGGTTTGTTTCGCAATTTTATAAATTACTATATTACTTATTTACAAATGCCTAGAAATATCATTTTTATCAAGTTGCACATCATTTGTATCAACTGCTTGTTTCCATAATTTCCATTTACACTATTGGATGGGAAACCTTTAAAGCTTTTTTCCAATGTCGAGGTTGTAGAATTCACAAATGTATAAAATTAACGTTGCACAGTGGGACCATTCTGGAAAAAGGCGGTCAAAAGTCTTTTCTCGCTTTTCCTGACGTTTTTGAGCTTAGGTGTCTTCGGAGAAGTTTCTTAAAAAAGTATTCTGCATCTGTTGACATTTTCATACAATTAGATATATTAAGGGGATAACAAATTTGAAAAAATCTACTTTTTATAGGAACTAGATAGCATGTTTATGTGTTCGGCAAAGTTGTAGAGCTTTGAATTTAATGAAACTTTGCCGAAGATACTAAACATCTGCATCATACGGTTTGCGAGATATAATTGACTTTCTGTCGTGACCCCCTCAAAATCAGTTTATTAAACTTTTTGTACACAAAACCTTATCTAACAGGTTTGACATGTTCTACAAACTTTTTGGCACTATCAAAATACGTAACTCTTTAGAAGGTGTAAATATCGTATGTTGCTTTATTTGCTTTAAAAATTGATTTGAAACATAAATTTTACCGTTTTTACAAGTAATTTTTTCCGTAAATAGGCACCTACTGGCAGCTAAAGTTAGCATCGCTGGAACCACCGTAGTATATAGTATAAGTGTGCCAAAAAATCACTACTTTTGGCGGTGTACAAACGGAAAGCGAAGAGTGACGGAGGAGTATGAATCACGAGCTACTGGCACAGCAAGGATGCCGGGTGACTGTGCAGTTAAATCCGTTATCTTCAAGAAACCCACCTGCACCAGGAATAGAGGGGTCCAACGTGCTAGATGGTTCGACCGGGTTGAAGCCGACTTGCGTGTGTCAACTCGAGACGCGTAACGAATTGGCGACAAGTAGCCCAGGACCGAGTACAATGGATAGGTATTCTTGATACGGCAAGAGCCACCCCGGCTCTCGGCTGCTAAAGTAATTAAGTAATGTAATTGGTAGATCCGTTAATTCTTGACAGTGAGTTATGTTTATGCTGATTTCAATAGCGATATTACAAATTGCTATTGATTTGCTATATCGATCAATTCTTAGAAAACGTTCTGGTCGATTGATGCAAATATCTTTAAAATTAGTTGAATTATCCAACCTGTACAATATTCCCCGCTTCCAACAACTTTTTTTCTCTTTACGTAAATGCCTGTTTTTCAAACAATTAGTTTGGATTTTTCCAGAAATATACCATTTGCTTAGATTTTTGCTATGATGTATTTGGATTGCCAAAGTTCCTTTTGAAATCATACTTATGGGCAAATGCCGAAAAGTTATCCAATTACGACGACATTTCTCTGTTGCAGAAGATGGCGAATTTGTAATTAAACTTCTCGTATTTGCAAAAGGCTAATAACGTTTTTTTGAACGCTGAGCTTTTCTTTATGTCTTGTGAATTCGATATTTAGATTTACTAAGATGCATTAAAATAAAACATCATTGCTTTATACGGGTATTGTGCTGATGATTTATCTAACGTAATTTAAAAAAAATCTTAAGGGGAGCAATGATTTCCGTGCATTTAAGTAGAGTTATTGCAGAGGGTGTTGTAAAAAACCAATATTGGATTGGTTTCCTTCTATTCAGATTCGTTTTCTCGTTTTGCCTCATTATCCAGAAGCAATCCGAGCGTTATTGAAAAGCATCCGATTCATAAAAAGGGCACCAGAAGTGAGGAAGAAAATTATCGGGATCTATCCAGTGCAAAGCGGAATCTTTAAGAAGAAATCAGTAGTTGCGAACCTTTCACCTTGCTGGTTACGAATTTCATCTCGAGGGGTTTTCAGGTGGATTTGCATATATACAGATATGAGCAAAGTATTTAATGCCGTTAGTATCAACAGCATCACGGAGGAAGTTGAAGATGTTTGTATGCGAAGCTCGTTGTACAACTGGTTAAAATCATATCTCGAACACAGAGTGCAATTAGTAAAAATGCGTGGCGACGTGGTTGTTTGTTTACTGTGCACTCCGGAGTACCACAAGGTAGTCCCTTAGAATCACCTGCTGTTCGTGCTTTTGACGACTGACTCTTTTCTCCCATTAATCATATGGATGCCTATCTAAAATTCCAGGATTTTTTAGAAAGAACAGTTTGACATTATAATAACCTTACATGGAAAAGGTAAATCAGAGTTTTCCATGGGTGCCCGTTTGATTTGTTTATAGAAAACAAAAATGAAAAAAGTAATTTTTCTCATTTCAATGCCAAGTTTGTAAATTTTTGTGAGACGCTTTATTCTCAGCAGTGTCGAATTGAAAATTCAACGATTTTTAAACATATCATCAATATAAGAATTCAAAGGATAATCTTTTATATCATTGCATTGTAAATTTAAGCAAGAGATTTCTCTAAATTACAGCAACGGGTTTCTCTGTGGCGTCCAAGTTAGTTATTGAGCGGCAATGATTTGCTAAGTGCAAACGCAGTGCAGTGTCATCAAACCATTTGGAAAATCAATATCGATACTCACGTTGACGACAGTTGCAGAAACAGGTCCTTGTTCTTGTCGATGGTCATCTCGAACTGGAGCATCTCGTTGATCGGCGCCAGAATCCATTTGTTGCTGTGCATGGTCGGCTGCAGCTGCTGCTCGTAGGAACCGGCCAGATTATCGTTCTGCATTAGCGACGGCGTTCCGCAGCCCTTTTTGACCTGGAAAATACGAAGGATACGGACGGACGATTTAGTTGCTGGTCACCTATTTAAGCGTGGGATGGAGATCAAGGACAGCTGCGCGCGGAACGGAACGGAACCGAACCGACCGGGAAAGTGTGAAGTAAATTTAAATTGAAACTGACAGACTGAACGGTTTCTGGTCACTGCCGGCCGGTCGGCCGCTCTAGGCGAGAGACAGACCGAGCGAGCGAGGCTAAGAGACAATTTCGGGCGGAATCACAATGATTTAATGGTCGATTTAGCTTGTTGGCAAAGTGCATAAATATCAATAAAAATAAAAGCATCTCGGAATCTCTGATGCAATACGCGCGTTGCCAAACGAACTGACCATGGAATGGCCGCGGCAGTGCCGCAGCGGCGGCTGCTGTGCCCTAGAAGACCGAGAGGAGGAGTGTGTGTCAGTATGCAAAATAATTGCAATAAAATGCGGCTGAGGCATGTGTGGAACTTGAAAGAGATTTGCTCCATTTTACCAATCTTCTTGGCAGTCAGTGGCACGCGCGCAATCGCAACCTTTGCTTCGTACGTACGTAGCGTGGAAATTGAGATTAATGGATCGCCTGGCTGCAAATCTATGTCACCATAAACTAGGTGAAAGCGGTTCAATTTCGAGCGATCGTAAATGCGCTAGGCTGCAGGCTGCAATTGTAGGTTGCACTGCTTCCTCCCGGATTAGGTAGCGGACGTTGGAGGCCTTCTCGTTTGTTTAATCTTCTCTGTGCAGCAATAAATGCTTAAGCGCAGAAAATTTCTGCATTTCTGCAACTGACATTTGTGCCATTCAGCCTAACAAACTGGTAAACAAACTACTTATGAAAGAGTTTAACGGGCGAATATAAAAACGTATCATCCCAGTCTCGTCCTCCTTCATTTTTTCAGAACCTAACACAGCCAATTAGGAGAGTATCCAAAAATCATATACTAGCTAACTAGCGTCGGCCGGCATCAAAAAGGAAGGTGCTGCGGAAGTTTCTGCATCCATCGATCGAAAAATCATCGATTTTATTGCTTTTTTGAGTTCTCACGTGATTCATATTTATGGGAGAAACACAGCCACGGATCCACTGCCAGTTAGTAGTGATTCTTTTACAGCCACCATTTAAAATGAAGTGAAAAGAATTAGCTCGGCTGTCTGCATAACAAACAGACAGACCCTAGCTATTGTTTGTTTAACTCATTCGAGAGCTTGTTGTTGGTCTACTGGAAAGCTTACCGGGCAGCTTAAATGGGTGGCGGAGGCTAATCTACATTTCACAGAAAAGAAATGAAAAGCAACAAAAAAAAATGAGCTGCGGTGAAACGAACAATCTCCGACCGAGCGGTCGGTTCGGATTTATTTAACAATGTTATTAGAGCCGGTCGTAAAAATCAAACAAGTTTCATCAAAATGTTCAGCTTAGTCAGAATGTCACCTTCCGCCGCACACACTCCGGTCACCGGTGTTTGGCACCGGCAATCGGGACGAAACGAAACCAAAGGAATATCACTTAATCCTGTCCGTTCGACCGACCAAACCGTTCATTGGCGAAGATGCCGAAGAAGTCAATAGGATCATTAAATTAAAATGGTACGATGATGCAGAAAGTTGCGCTCTTTTCGCGGGCAGAATGTGATAGCGATCGTATTTACGACCCCTGGGAAGGGTTTGGAATCTCTGGGTGGCAAATGGGGCGGATCCGCTGCATACGAAGCTGAGAACGAGCTGAGCTGCGCTGAGTCGAGCTGAGTGCCGAAAATCTTTGCAGCTTCACATTCGCATCGGCCAATTGTGGTGGTGGCCAGTCCCGGTGGGAAACGTAAACGGCTGGGTGGGAAGGAGGTGAACGGGGCGTGAGGGGGAGGCAGGAGCTTGCGAAAGCGATAAGGAGGAAGACAATAAATTATATAAGCCCGAAAAGAAAGAAGAGTCGGTGCGAAGAAATGAATCGAAAAGGGCAAAAAACTGCAACAAAAATGGAATGTATTTCTGAATCAGAAAAATCCAGTAAAACCAGTTTTATGCGTGTTTTATTACTCGAACCGGCAGGGTCTAAGCGCGGAACAGCGCGGTTGGGCTGGGGGAAATTGAATCTGTACTCGGGAGGATCGGGCCAGTTCTGGAGAATGCGCTTAACCTTTGCCTGACCAGGGGGCGTCGGTAGAAATGTAAATGCATTCTACTCTTGTTTCCGAACTTTTATTTAGAGATATTTTAGACAGTTTATGAAATAAGAAGCAACTTTATTTGATTTAGAGATGTAATCCTGTATACGGAGGAGATCGCGCAGACCTTCGAGGGTTAACCGTGCGATTCAGCATGGGATCGATTTGGGTGGAGAGGCAACAAGCTCGTCGAGTTGTTGTGTGCGCGCATATGTGAAGGATCGAGACAATCAGACGCGCATCGGGGCTCAGCTCGGGGGAGAGTCGGAGAGATCGGAGCGCAGCGAAGCGGAATGGTTTTCTCCTCAGTCCAGTGATGCCAGATCTATGGATTTATCCGTAGTTCTACGGTTTTGAGAATTTTCTACGGAGTTTCAAATTCAAATTTACGGAGTTCTTCTGAGAGAAAGAAACGAATAGACTAGTAAAGAGGGTTTACTCTACTGAGTACTGGATTAAAACGAAAAGATTTACGTTAACGCTGTCATACTGTCACGCACGACAAAAATAACATAAAAATTTAAGCAAAAATGACGAAAAGATGCCAAAATAGTGCCAAAAAATGAATGAAAAACGTCAAAACGGTTACAAAACATGCATGAAAAAAAACGACGTAAGAGCGATGCAAAATTTTTTTGGTCGAGGTCACGTTTGGTATGGTCGGTTTGATAACGGGAACTCAACCAAAAAACAAATTATTTGCTCTAAACCAAATGGTGTAAACCCTATTTGATTCTGCGGACTTCTTTATACAAAATTATTAGGTTTTTATGTTTCGTTTTTGCTTACCAAGCAAAAGGCGAGAAAAAAATAAAAATATGTTAAAAATAGGGGAAAATAAGCAAAATGGGGCCCTTCTTGGTGGCAGACAAGAAAGGGGTAGGTACTATGCGATTCTCCGGAAAATTTTATATAAGATCACCTACTTTTTATCATCCTGTAGGCCGTATCTTAATTGCGTCTGTTTTTTGGTTTGTTTTTGCCCATAGTGCATCGTTAGAAAACAAAGTGTACGACAAAAACGCATTAAAAACGAGACAAAACATGCAAAAGAGACAACAACAAAACAGTAAGAGCAACAGCAACAAAAATGGCAGAAATCCGTCGAAAAAACAACAAAAAACAGACGTCAGAAAAATGCACCTACGACAAAAATAAGAATAAGGTGAAAAGACACTTAAAATATGACATAGAAATAACAAAAAGACGACCGAGAGATGACATAAAGACTAAGAATACTAAGAAAATACAACAAAGAGATCACAAAAGACTGCAAAAGCAACAATGAGATGACAAAAAACTACGCTAAAAATAACGATAAATATAGAAGAGAAAGACGACGAAACAAAAGGCACTAAAGAGACAACATTTTTATTTTCGTGACAACAAAAAGGATGATGAAAAGACAAGAACAAAAACGGCAAAATGACCAAAGGCGCCAAAATAACAAGAAAAAAACGAATAAAACGAAAAAAAACACCGAAAAAACTACAAAAAAAGCCAAACTCAGAGGACAAAAAACGACAAAGAGACGACGAAATTATCATGAAAATACGTCAGAAGAGCGGCAAAAAACAACGAAATGCACGACAAAAATAAAGGTCTTTAGAATAAAGGCATTAAAAAATGAGACAAAACATGAAAAAACGACAACGAAAACGAAAATGACGAATATACGGCAGAAAGACCATAAAATGTCGACGAAAAAATGTCAAATAGGTGACGAAAAGACAGTAACAAAAACGACGAAACGTCGACGAAATACGATAAAAAGGTGGACAAAAAAGCTGATAAAAAAATCGACAAAAATGTCGATGAAAAACCGCCAAAAACAGCAACAAAAATGACAAAAATTCATTATAAATACTAATAAAAATGGAAAACACAAGAAAAACGACAAAAAGCACAACGAAAAAATGATAAATATATGACAGAAAGACTACAAATGCCGACGAAATGACACCAAAATGGCAACGAAAAGGCGACAAAAAAGTGGGGGAAAACCGTCGAAACAAGCAACAAAAAAGAGACATCAAAAACGAACCAGGAACGAAAATAAAAAGATGGCGAAAAGACAGCAAGAATATGACTTCGAGATAATAAAAAAACGACAAAGAGAGGAAAAAAGACGACAAAAAGCGTAGCAAAACCACTAATCAGATGATAAAAAGACGCTCAAGCAGCATAAAAAACAAAAAAAAAAATAACAGACGGCAAAATATGCAAAAAAAAACGACGAATACAGGAGAGAAAGACGACAAAAGAACGATGAAAAGGCAGTAACATTTTTGTTGTCTTATAAATAAACAGGACAACGAAATAATGTGAATGGTGAAGAAATAACAACAACAAAAAAACGTCGAACAAGAATAACATACGATTAACAGACGCAGAATACAGTAATGTTCCGATTTTGTCAGTCCCATGTTGAATTTTGGGCTGACAAAATGAGGAAACTGACAAAATCGGGAAAAAAAAATCGAAATCGAAATTTTTTTCAAAATTCAAGACTTAAGACCTTGCAATATCAAAGACTTTTACTAAAAATTAAATTTAACTTTAACCGAAAGCTCAATGAACCGGGCACAGCACCACTGGTCTAGAGCCTTTTTTTGGTGCGCATTAGTTTTGAGCGGGAGAACTTGGTTTTAGGTTTATAGAACCTTTGGAAGAGTTTCTTAAAATTAAAAGTTCTATCATTCAGTGGAATTCAAATTTTGATTAATCCCCCTAAAAGTGAAATAAAAAATTTATTTTTCTTCAGTTTCAATATAACACATTGATGTGTTCTGCAAAGTTTAACAGTATATTATTACAAGAAATTTTGCTGAAGACAGTAACCTACCCAGCAAGCATTTTCATATGTATAAAAAAGGCAAAAATCAGCATTACGTACAGATATACATGCTAAATAAATCGTATTTCATGCGCAAAATGGGCATATCCGTACTATTTTGGAGGCGATATACGTGATTACGAATAATTTTGAGCGTTACGACTATATAAGTATTTATATACGATAATATCCGATTAAGCGCGAGTCGCTCCGTACTACTCTACGATTTTGTGCTGAAAATCGTATGTATGTCAGTCATTATCATTATATACGACAAAAAATCAACTTGATCCCACTTTATCCAGCT
This sequence comes from Sabethes cyaneus, assembly GCF_943734655.1. NCBI lineage: Eukaryota > Metazoa > Arthropoda > Insecta > Diptera > Culicidae > Sabethes > Sabethes cyaneus. The sequence continues at coordinate 233,713,743 of NC_071354.1, forward strand.
TTAGTTACGATTTCGAGTTTGTTAGGAGATATTTACGATAGTTTTCGTACATTGATATACGAGTTGGTGCTAGCTGGGTACTGTCTCTTCAGCAAAGATAGAAAAATCCTATTTCTCATAAATGAAAAATCGTTAAAATCAGTTTTTCTATTTTAACTATTTTTGTATTTGTTGTATGACTTTTCTGTGTTTTACAAAGTTGTACAAATAGTAAAAATACACAACATTGCTGAATATAGTATACCTCTATCTTTGCTTGTTTAGAAACTATAGAACTTTTACTATAAAAATATCCTAATTTTGATCCCGAATTACTCGCAGGAAGGCATCATTTTATTCAAAAACTCCCCAGAGAATCAGAATAGTTTCAAGCAGGCTGAAAGGTCTTATCAATCATGTTTAAAAGCACAAAAGTTAAACAAAATTTATAGGCTGACAAAATCGGGGTAAAAAGCTGATAAAATCTGGGGTAGACAAAATCGTAACATTACTGTAATCGACAAACGACAACGGAAGGCAAAAGCACGCCGAAAACCCCAAATGCCAAAAAAGGAGGGCAAAACATAACTATCAGACGATAGAAATAGCATGAAAATATAATAAAGACGACGGAAACGCCAAAACAGGAACAAAGTAGTACCAAAAGAGTTAAAGAGCGCTAAAAATACGCCAAACATGCAAACGACGAAAAAATTATGAATATACGAAAACGATGACGAAAAGACGACAAAACAATGACAAAAAACGACAAGAAGTTGATAAAAAAGCTTGAAAAATGCAACAAATCATGCGAAGAAGACGTTAAAAAATGACGAATTTGCAATAGAAAGTTAACAAAGTAATGATGAATAGCGGTAAAACAAATATGGCAGAAATTCGTCAAAATCTAGCAAAAATAGAATACACGACAAAAACATCATTTAAAAAGCGCGTCAAAATTAAAGCGATTAAAGATGTAAAAAAAAGACGACCGAAAAAGAGTACAGAAAGACAACGAAAAAACGACGAAACGACAATAAAAACAGAATTAAATAGCCACTGCGATAGTCTTAATGATCGCCTTCTATGGCAGTTTTGGTTGTCTTGACAGCAAGCAAAACGACGAGAAAAGGTGATGCAAAGACAACAAAAACAGCAAAACGACAACAAAATTTTTTGGAGAGATGACAAAGATTGATAAAAAATGTCGACAAATTGAGATACCCAAATGAAGACGCCCAAACAACAACAAAAAAGACGACAAAAATAGTAAAAAGCCATTGAGAAAAGGGACCAAAAATCTAGCAACAGAGGCCAAATGACGAACAGAAGACGAAATTAAGAAGATGGCTGAAAGACACCAAAACTACGGCATAGAGATAACAAAAAGACGACAGAGAGATGACAAAAGACGACGAATTCGAAGAAAATACAATAAAGAGATGTCAAAAGATGGCCGAAAAGCATTGTTAAAAAAAAACAAGAAAGTGACGAAAAGAATCCAAAACATCGGTAGAAAATTAAAACAAAAAAAAAACAAATAGGCGATAAAATTTGCAAAAAATGATGACGAATATAGGACAGCAAGACGGTGAAAAGACAGTAAAGAGGGAACATTTTTGTTGTCTTGTAAACAAACACGATGACGAAAACTATCAAAATGGTGACGAAAAGACAACAACAAAAACGGCGAAACTACATATGACAAAAGACGATGACAAAAAACGAAAAAAATCAACAAAATGACGAGGGAAAGAAGTCAATACAGCAACAAAAAACAACAAAAATGTCAAGGAGCCACTGAAAAAATCGAACCAAAAACTGGGGTCAAAACAGGACGAACAGACAATAAAAATAACATGAAAATACAATGAAGACAACGGAAAGATGCTAAAACAGTGTCAAAACAACAAAAAAAGGAGCAAAAAGATTAAAAAGCGTAGAATATACAACACAACTTGTCGAAATGACGACGAAAAGACGCCAAAATAGCGACAAAAAACGACAAAAGTTGTTTAAAACTCGTCATAAAACGCCACAAAACATGCGAAATAGACGGCGAAACACGAGTATACCATAGAAAGCCAACAAGGTGACGACGAAAAGAAGCCAAAACAGCGTCAAAAAATCTTAACACAAATAAGACAAGAAATTGTTTGAAAAGCGTCAAAAAGGCGACAAAATATGCAAAAGAGACGGCGAATAAAGTACAGAAAGACGACCGAACGACAATAAAAAATAACACTTTAATTATCTTGTTTTTTAATTGTCAGAAGGGCATTAGGTTAAAAGACCACCGCGATAGTCTTAGTGATCGAATTTTGCGGCAGTTTTGGTTGTTTTGACAATAAACAGGACAACGAGACGCCAAAAAGGTTATAAGAGGACAACAAAAATTGCAAAACGAGAACAAAAAAACTATCGAAAGATGACAAAAATTGACAGAATGACGTTGTTAAGAGAAGATGCCAAAACAACCGCAAAAAAGACGACAAAAACGGTGAAAAGTCATTGAAACATGCGATGTAAGATGCTAAGGCAGACATCTAAAAATGACGAACAGACACGGACAATGTAAATATGATAAAAAGATCATGAAAAGACGACAAAAAGACGTATAAAACTAAACAAAATAACGAAAAGACAACATAAGAACGACTTATAGATGGCAAATAGACGACGAAGGGGCGTTGAAAAGACATCGGAAAGATGACGAAAAACTGACACGCCGAAAACGCCAAAGAGGTGACAAAAATATCAAGAGAGACAACAAAAAAACACGAAAGAAAGTTTAAAAATACATGCGGAAACAACGAAATGACGATAAAATGACCAGAAAATGCCAAAACATACTACAAACGAGAACAAAACGACGCCACCAAGAGCTAATCTAAAATGCTACAGAAGACAATAAAAATAACAACAAATTGCTGGAAAGAGACACTTTTCAGGAAAACAAACAAACAGGCAAAGCTGCGAATGAAGCACAAATGTCGGTTAAACTTTTATTTAAACTAAAATTTGATTCAAAATTTGTTTAAATTGCGCCTCTTTATTGATTTAGAAAAGTGTAACTCTTTCTTCGCAGATAAAACTACGATTTTTTTCTGGGCAAACTCTGGCAACGCTGCAGTCCTCAGTGTGGTAGCTGCTCTGCCCTGCACTGTGGTAGATCTTCCTCGATTGTACCACCACAAGGTGTGAGGAGCACCGGCCGGCTGGAAACGTTCACCAGTCAGCAGTGCCATCAGCAGGAAGAATTCAGTGCCGAAAGAAGAACACTCGCTGCATGCTCGCTCAGGAATGTTATTCTATGTAAATTCCTGTCCGGTTCGAATGAACGAAACGAACGTTCGGTTCCTCTGGGACTGCGACTGGCCGGTCGGCCGGCCTGCCGCGAGACAGCTTTCGTTTTCGTAAAGATCAGAATATAATACGGAAAGAACGTGTTGCAGAAGAATGCTCGAGCTTTTGTGAGCGCTCTTGTTCTAGCATTCGTTCGTCGAAGCAGCGACGAATCTCTCAATAAAACAATTTAGATAATTTTCCTCTATTAAGCAGCATTAGGAGATACAAAATGATTGACCTCTAAACATTTAACTTTTTTTCCTTTCCTGGCGCGCTCTTTGGAACAACACAACGGAGTGGCTGCTGATGCTGCTGTTGCCGCTTTACTCGCTGATAACGACCGTTTTGTGTATGGGCGCGTGTGATCAAGGGCCTCACATCGAGAAGAACCCGATGACTAAACAACATATGCGTGTCTGCCGCAATTGCAGGGCAAGAACGACCGCCGGTGGCGGTGACGGCAACGACGGTGGGGTCAAAAAATTCTTGCCTTTCATAATTTGTTAACAAGCCAATGCATACGTTGTTTCGGGGCAAGAGCAGATAGCAAAGCCACCCAACAGGAAGCTTTGTCGAAAATGTGACACACGGAAGATAAAATTGATATGAGAAAAAACATTTACTTTTCCCCTTGCCCCAGTGTACCCTATAAAAGATGTATGTAATTGACCACTCACTCGTTGCTTCCAAAGTGCTAAGTGATTTTAAATTGCTATTGGAATGATGTTTTCTTGCTTTGTTTGGGTGTGAACACAGAACAAACCACATAGGAAAGACGTTAGAAGCTCCGATAGGAAAGGTACCTTCGCTCTTTGTTGCCTGCGCTTGGATCATTAGAGACAAAACAAGTGCTCTGGCCTTTCGGTTCCATCCAGCATGACTTTTACTAATAAAGCAATTTGGTAATGTACCGAACGGATCAGGTGTTTGATTGGATGATGTTCTTCACTCCAATAAAATCACTCCAATAAATCTCCGGCTTTGATTTTAGTATGGTATGATCACTCAAACCATACTATCAGATTAGTGCACTAATGTAATGAGAAATGTTACTTGCTTGCCTCCTTCCGAGAGTTAGTTTTAGTCGAAACAGAACATCTATTTCAAACAAACTTCAACTCGACACGACATGAAAGCATTTCTCCACCATTATCCAGATGAGATTAGCAAATGCGGAAGCATATTCCGGTAAAACGCTCGGACACCGATGAAAAGTGCATTGCTGTCAGACCGGCGGACGGCGCCAGTCTACCTGTAGAATATCCCCAGCCCGGTCCCTGGTGCCGCTGCAGCCGCAGAGTTTTGCTTTTTCTATGTATTTTTGGCACGCAGCAGAGAACGAAACTCAAACTTACCCTGGCGCTAGCTAGCTAAGCTAGAGACCGAGACCGCAGCGTGTTTAACAGCCGGGACAGACACATCCCACGGGAAAAAAGGTTATACGAGTTTAAAAGTAATGATAGAGCAGATTTTCTGAATATTAGCCGATGCAATCTCTAAGCCATTTGCTTGCGAGGGATAGCTAGCTAGCTAGGCGTCTCCTAGCTTAGGTACACTGTTTGATCAGAAATGATCTTTAAAGAGAACCACCCGTTTGCGGTATCACAGCATCGGGATCGTGCCAGACTATTATCATAGTTGAAGCTGATTTATCGTAGAGGATAGTAATTATACTAAAGACTGCAGATATTTTCAACATTTTTTAAATACTTTTTTGGACGTGTTCAAACCTTGAAGAGACGGAAAGCATAAAAAATAGTTACCTGCAGCAGACCCGACGAGAGACGAGGAGCGATGTGATTTGGTTTTTCACATGCGCTGTGATAATTATTTCTTAAATGCTTTTGTATGTACAAGAGTCATAATTATAGCCCTTCATTAAAGGGCTAATAGCCATAAAGACATTCGAAAAAGTGACTTTAGTGACTAACTTAACAAAAGTAGCGACTGAAAAGTGATCTAACTAATGGTAATAGTGACCAATTTTGCAATTTTAATGGCACTGATAGTGAACAAACCTATACCTAAAAAGGTAGAATGATAATTAAATACTAAATCAAGGCTACAGGTTTTTTCCGTCCAGGAATTTATTCCCTTGTTTAAGAAATTATCGTTAAATCGTGAACCATGTCAGCTTATGTTTTCTCTTCGTTTTTTGATGTCTTACAAAATATACGGAACTAGCTGATTGTCCGATCTTACCTCTTTGTCCCCCAGCCACTTGTAAATCTGTCTTCTTTTCGGTAATCCCTAGAGAGAATGAGCCATTTTTACGTTCTTGAATCTCTCCCTTGAGCCATTGAGGTCACCATATCAGCCCTGTACAGAAACCCCTTTTGTCATCCAGCCATTTGTATATGTGACCTGCACAATATGTGTTCCAAATTTGATGAAGAACCGCCCAGGCGTTCCGAAGTTATGGCGGAACATACTTTCAAACTCTTATTTTTATAAAATTCAATAAAACCAAGCGGTTCTGTATTTGTTATTTAGGCTGACACGGTCTCGGCCGGATTTGGCGTCCTGCCGCTATATCCGGCCCGTCTTTGACTGGTACAGAAACAACAATAAATACGATCACAGAAAAATACCGGAAAGAGTACCATAACGAAGACAAAAAGAAAGCCAAAAAGAGGCCATAAAGAAGATCAGAAAGAAGGTCAAAGACAAGGATAAATTTCAGAAGAAGGCCAAAACGAAGGTTAGAAAAAAAGACCAGAAATCAGGTCAAATAGAAGACTAAAAACTAGAAAAAGGAGGCCAGATTAAAGACCAGTAAATTTACCAGAGAAAAAGCAAAAAAGAAGGCAAGAAAAATGGCTAAAAAAATAGAAAGTAGGCTAGAAAACTTGCAGAAAGAAGCATAGAAAGAAAAATAAGAAGACTGGAAAGAAAACCTAAAAAAAGTCAAAAACAAAGCCAATGAGCAGACTGTGAATATGTTCCAGAGAGAGTGCCGCAATGAAAGCAGAAAGAAATCCAAAAGGACCGCAAAGAATACTAGTAAGAAAGTCAAAGAAAAGATCAGGGTAAATTTCAGAAAAAAAGCCAAAAATAAGGTCAGAAAGGAGGTCAGAAAAAAATCCAGTAAAAATGTCAGAGAAGAGGCTAAAAAGAAGGCAAGAAAGATAGTTAGAAAAAACAGAAAGTCGACCTGAAAAATCCGAAAGAAGCCCAGAAAGAAAAATAAGATGACCAAAAAAACCAAACCAAAAATAAAGATCAGAAAGAAAGCCAAAGAGAAGACCATAAAGAAGGTCATAAAGAAGACCTGAAAAAAGCCAAAAAAAAAAAACGCCAACAGAAGGCTTGAAAGTAGTCCAGATGAAGGCCATTAAGAATGCCAGAAACAAAGCCAGAAGAAGACCAGAGTGAAAAAAAGCCTTGGGCTTAAGCCGTCATTAGACATTACCCTGTTTTATCGACAGACTTCGCAGTCGGCTGTTAGAGTACAGGAAATTTACGGGGCCAGTGTAACGATCCTACTAACTGTATCTAGCAAGCACCGCCTAGCCGATATTCGAACATATGACGACTGGCTTGTTAGACCAGCATCGCACCTCGAAGCTAACTGGACGGCCAGAGAGAAAGTCACAGTGAATGCCAGAAAGAAAATTCAAATAAAAGGCAACTTGAAAGAAAACCCAGAAAAAATGACAGATAGAAGGTTAAAAAATTCAACAAGAAGACCAAAAAGATAGCCAGAAAAAATCTAAAAGACGAGCATGAAGAAAGCCAGAATGAAAGTCAAAAAGTAGGCAAAAAAAGTTCAGCAAAAGGCCCTGAATGACAACACACACAGAAAGTCAGCAAAAAAGGTCAAAAAAAGAGCAGAAAGAAAGCCATAAAAAAGACCACAAAGATGGCCAGAGGAAGAAGGCTTGACATATGGCCATAAAGAAGGTTAGAAAAGAGACCAAAAAGAAGATCAAAAGGAAGACTAAAAATGCCAGAGAAAAGGCAAAGAAAAGAAGGCAAGAAAGATAGTTAGAAAAACAGGAAGTCGCCCAGAAAAAGCCGGAAAGAAGACCGAAACAGAATCAAAAAGAACATCAAAAAGAGCTAGTCCAGCTAAAGGCCAGTATGAACACCAGAAAAAAGCCAAAATAAGACCAGTAAGAATGCACGAGAGAACGTCAGAAGGAATACTGAAATGATATTAATTTATAAAGGACAACAAGTATGCCAGAAAGGCGATTAAAAGCAAAATAAATCAGAATAAATGATAGGCCGAAAGTTAAAAAATCCTACAAGAAGACGAGAAAGAAAGCTGGATGGACGGTTATAAAGAAGATCAGAATGTTGATTTCAGATAATCGCCGCCACCACAATGTTTGTTCGATTTAATCGACGTTTTTCGGCGAAATAAGTATGAAGATTTTTTTTAATTACCAGTTAGTCCAGACGTTTCGAGCTACTACTGGTCTTTGCTCATCATCTGCGGACTTCTTTCTAGCCTACTTTTACTTCATTCTGAGAAGATCAGAATGAAGTAAAAGTAGGCTAGAAAGAAGTCAGCAAGAGGATTTGAATGAACACGCAAAGAAAGTTCAAAGAACAACAGAAAGAAAGCTAGACAGATAGCCAGAAAGAAGGCCAGAACGGAGACCTAAACGAAGACCAAAAAGAAGACCAAGAAAAGGTCAGAAAGAAAACCAATGAGAAGGTCATAAAGACGGTCAGAAAGAAGGCCGGAAAGAAGGCCGAAAAACGACTGAAAAAAGCTAGGAAGCAGGCCAAAAACAATGCCAGAAAGAACGCCAAAGAAGGCTAGAAAGAAGTCCCGATAAAGCCCAGCAAGAATACCAGAAACAAAACCAGAAGAAGACCAGTAAGAATGGCAGAGAGAAGTCAAAAAGAATACCGGAAACAAAATTAAAATTAAGGGCAACAAGTGCGTCAGAAGGGCGGTTAGGAAAAATCCAGAAGAAATGGCAGGCAAGAAGACCAGAAAGAAAACCGAAAAGTAGGCCCTAGATGACAACACACATAGAAAGTCTGGAAAAGCTCAAATGGATATCAGAAAGAAAGCCAGAAAATCGGCCACAATGTTGGCCAGAGAAAACAACAGAAAGAAGGCTAGACAGAGGGCCAAAAAGAAGGCCAGAAACGAGACTTAAAATATTAGAAAAAAGGCCAAAACGAGAGTAAGAAAGATGGTTAGAAAAAAAAAGCAGAGAAACGTCCAGAAAAATTGCAGAAAAAAGCTAAAAAAAAAAAGAGAAATCAGAATACCGGAAGCAAAGCCAGAAAAAATATCAGAATGAAAGCCAAACAGAAGACCATAAAGATGGTCAGAAAAAAGATCGGAAAGAAGGCCAAAAAAGGCTGAAAAAAGCTAGAAAGAAGATCAAAAATAATATTAGAATGCCAGAAACAAAGAATACTGGAAAGAAAGTTAAAATAAAAGACAACAAGTACACCAGTAAGGCGATTATTAAAAACTCAAAAACCAGAAGAACGAAAAGAAGGCCAAAAAGAGAGCTGAAAAGAAGGCCAAAAGGTAGGCCAGAATAAAAGGTCAGAAAGAGAACCAGAAAGAAGGCTAGAACTTAGAAGTCACAAAGAACACCAGAAAAAAGGCAGGATAGAAGATCAAAACGAAAGTCAAAAGAGACCATAAATATTCAAGAAGATCTAAACGAGGCTAAGAAAAAGTATAAAGAAGGTCAGGGAGAGACTAGAAGTAAAATCTGAGAGAAAATCTGAGAAAAGACCAAAAAGTCAGAAAAGCCAAAAGAAGGTCAGAAAGAATGCCGGAAGTTCATAGAGAAGGGAAAAAATAAAAATGGCAAAATGACAGAACTGACAAAATTGGCAAATACACTGAAGTTGCTTTTTATGCGGGTTGTTTTCTACGCGAATTTCGGAATTTACGCGGATGTGCTCAAAACGTCTATTTTTCGCGTAGTGTTGAAATCCACAAAGTTTTTTTACGCCAAATTTTGGTTTTTTACACGAATTTGGGAATTTTCGCGGTTTTTTTACGCGAATCCTTCGTGTAAAAAGCGGCTTGAGTGTATGTGTTACTACCTGCTACTATCAGAAACAAGACCAAAATGAACGCCTAAAAATCAGAAATAAGGCAAAAAACTAAGTGAGAAAGATGGCCAGAAGACTGGAAAGAACGTCAGAATGAGAGTTAAATGAAGGCTCAAAAGTAAACCAGAATAAAAGATCAGAAAGACAACCAGAATGAAATCAGAAATAAGGTTACAAAGAAGGTTATAAAGATTCAAGAAGGCCAAAAAGAAGCTAGAAAGAAGACTAAAAAAAAGGCCAGAGAGGAGACTAGAAATAAACTCAGAGAGAAGGTCCAGGGGAGAAAGTAAAAAATGAAGAAACAGCCGCAAGAAAGTTAAAACGAAGGTGTTAAATAAGACCAAACAGTAGGAAATGTCAAAAGAGGGCCAGAAAGAGGGCCGAAAAGAAGACCACAGAGAAGGCAAAAGGCTAGAAGGCAAAAAAGCAAAAAGCCAGAATGACAAAAATGACAAAATTGACATTGACAAAATGACAAAACGATTAAGAAAGTATTGATATCGAAGGTATAGTACCCACACAGAGTGGGTTAAAGCGCGAAGGGAAAAGAGCGGAAAATTAAGAAAGGGACGGAGTCATTGAAGCAACGCTGACTAGGTTCGCAGAACGCTCCTTTTTACCCATACCCTTTTTACAGCTTTTCTACGACGACTGGATTCGCAGTGGTTCAAAGGTTTGCCAATATTTGCGAGACACAAATCAATTATGGAAGATGTCGGATCGGAAAGATTTGGGTTTACGAGTCTACAAAACTTGACTCGTGCAAGAATTGATTTCCAATGACCACCGGACAAACCGCATATTTGTTGAATGGGCTTAAAACGCAGTTGCTGCTTATTCAGGATTTTAAAGGGTGTCCTACATCAAATTGCACCACGTAAGAAACGCTGTAGAAAATTACCCATTGGATATTATCTCTGGAACATTTGAATAGAAGTAGTTTAGACTGTATTGTTTACACTGTATTTTTATCGCTGTCAGTTTTTCCAAAATTGGAAAAAATGGTGTCATCCGAAAAGGAACGTAGCGAATTGATTTTGCGCAAGCACCTGGAAAATCCTCAACTATCTTATCGGGACATCGGGAAACAACTCGGAATCGTGCACTCAACTGTGAGTAGTGTGGTTAAACGTTACTACGAAACTCTGAGCATCGAACGGAAGGAGAAATGCGGCTAGAATGGATGTTTTATTAGTCATCTGCTAATGCACCGGAACTAAGGCCGATTGAAAAAAACTGGGCTGTCATGAAGCAGGCACTACGGAAGCATCCCAAGGAGGTCAAATCTGAGGAAGACATGAAGAATAAGTGGGTTTCCGTACAGAAGAAACTGCAGCGAGATGTTGTCCAGAACCTTATGAGTGGAGTTAAACGTAAGGTGTGAACATACGGTTACGGTATTGAAGTGGAATTGGTTACATTTTATTGCCTGAAAACATTTGAAAAGCATGGTTCTGTGGTGCAATTTCATGTGGGGCGCCCTTTAGAAGAAACTTTAGTTAAGTGATGAAGCGCATTTTTGGTTGAAAATTTTTGGTGCCACGTTTGAAGTAAAGAGAATCCCTGCGCTATTTTCGAAACACTGGTACAGCCTAAAAAAGTCACTGTTTGGCGCGCTATATGGGAACGATGAGCAGTAACAGTTATTGTTGACGGCCTGCAGGGTGACTATTTCGTGCCTTTATTATGAAGGAGCTGTGGTTTCAACAAGACGGTGCAACATGCCACACAGCGGGTTCCGCAATTGATTTATTGAAAGAAACGTTCGGCATCCGTGAATTGGCCTGCAAGACTGTTCTATTCAGCACCGTTGGGCTGTTTCGTGTGGTGCCATGTGAAGTCTCTGGTGTTTGTGGATAAGCCACAGACTACTGACCTCTATTGGCTGCCATTGTTGCAATACAATTTTTTATACGTCCCCCCAATAATGGATGAAAAACGAGACTTGAGTGTATGTTTCCATTCGATTGATGCAATTATTTCCAAGCTCCATTAGAAACTGGCTGTTATCCTGTGCAAAATTTCGAATTTTCCTAACATGCAGCAAATTAAAATTAACGGTCCTAGGTAACTGCCTTGTGGTACACCAAAAGTGGCGCACTGGGTACTGACCATTAAAACATCTTGGAGCATGTTAGTTTATGCTAATTATTTAAATTAAGCTTTAATGAAAAAACGCAGTTTTTGCCTTTCATTTACAAGATTGTGTTAATATCTGTTTGGTTTTATATTTTAATTTGCTTGGTTCGATCCATAAAACATCATGTGTTTTAATTCGCTTAATTTCGTCCGAAGGAGAAATACAATTTTTCCGCAAATATTCCTCCGACAATTAATCAAGCCTTGCAGTAGCGAAAAAAAACAGCATCTCAATTACCCTAGAGCCAATTTTGATAAACCGACCAATTATTGATTTTTAACAGCATTGCACAATGGTCCCACTGGGCGATCGAAACTTGCCCGCAGCAAGTTGGGCGTCCGCAGTGAACCGTACGTTAAGCAAAACGAAAACAACAACAACCTATACTTGCCGGCACGGCCATTTAGGCAGCTCGGATAATTGCTGTTGAAGGTTATTTTCCCCAACAACGCGGTCTGTCCAACGTCGAAACGGATTCCCTAATTATGCAGTTCGGTAGATTTCACCACACTTCGGAGTAGTTTACATGCCGCCCGCCCTAAAAAATTGGTTTCGCCAGCCAAAACCGCACCTCCAATTTAATAAACCCCTACGCTCTGTTGCCCTCGGTCGACTCCCCAGAACCTCGTCACCCTTTACTGCTATCTGAAACTGAATTCCGACTAACTTTTGGTGGTTTTTTAATTAATTGACGATAATCGACGCTTTTTTAACTTGAGCAAATTTTTTTCCGTTACACTTCATTTAGTACAAATCAGTGCGCGCAGTTAAGGAGTGAATTTATTAGCTGAATTTTACTGCGTTGGTAGTTTGAATCCGCAGCAAGCATTCCCCCCTTTTTGGGAGGAACTTTGCATATCACAATAATACCACAGCAATTTATGCTTCCCAACTTTACATCATCACTAATTAATTCAAAACAATTGAAACCAGTTGAATTTACGTAGGCACGGCGATGATGGCGAAAATAATTACCTTCACTTCCAGCTGCGGGCCATTTTCCATCGCGTGCATGATGGCGCTGGACAATCTCCCGTCCAGGCCCTTGATTTCTGCCTCGATGCCTTCGGTCGACCGGACGGTGCTTATGAGTGGAACGATGGCTTCCGTGAACGTGTACCAGTCCTGATTCAGGATGCCGATATACTGCATCAAACAACCCCTGCAACGGAACGGAACGGAACATGTTAGTTGTGCCCAGATTACCTACCCCAATAATGTAATGAAACCGTACCTCATAACGTTTTTGCATAGTCCCGCGCATGGTTTCGCATGATTGTGGTTGTACTTTTTACAACTCGCACAATAGTTCATCCTGAGCAGTGCGGCCTTGCACGTATCCTGAAGATTTTCCGCTCCCAACTCGTCGAGTTTGTTGAGCACTTCCGCGCCTTCCCGGAGCACTCGCAGCAGAACACTGGCCGCGCCGACGCTGGTCACCAGCGAGTTCGCAAGCTGCTGCGGAATATCTCCGAAGGGTTTCAGATCATCGTAGGTGTGAATCAGACAATTCTTGTAGTCACTGTGGAAATCTACGTCCTTATCGGCGTGAACCACCGCGTGGTGGTAGGCCACCGGAAATAGATTTCGGAAGAACTTGTCTGTGACTAGACCGATGTCGTCGGTGAACGATGCCGACGTTAGGTGGTTCCGGATTGTTTCGTACAATTCCAGAATCGGCTCCCGTGACAGTGGGGACATTTTACGGTACACCGTCGAGAACAGATTCAGTGTTTTGTTCTCCGACTGACGGGAGAGTTGAATCAGGTAATCTGTAATTGGAGAGAAACAGAACACATTCTGGATTAGTACAAGATTGCTACGGTACGATAACGTCACATGCATAAATGTATGGGCAAAATATTTCTCACAGGAACGAAAAAAACCGAGTACCGAACTTCCAAAGTACATACAACATGCCATGGGAAGCGAGAATGCTCCAGGTCGTGTGCACAATTTTATGTATGAAGTCGTAAGCCTAACAGGTAATTCAATATCTGCAATATGTGGGAATGTGCACAAAGCATCATCGGTTCTGTCGGGAAGTTTCCGCTCCGTCCGCAGCAAAGGGTAACGCAACCGGAGAACGAGCGAGTCAAAAGCAGGACCAAGGAAAATAAATCTTAAATTCATCTTTTGAAATCTTTTTAACGAGGCCACAAGAGAGTAGGTACGCGGTGCCACATTTAAATTTAACCTGCAGCGGTGTGCAGCAGCAGCAGTCAGCGAGAAACCCACTCCCGCCTGCAATAAGGAAGAAAATATATAACGCGGCTAGGCGAAGAAAAACTCGTTTCTCCCGGCGCGGCGGCGCGGCTCAGCAGCAGCGAATCGGGCTTTTCGTTAAGGTGCAACAACAACAACAGCAGCAACAGCCTACCGTCCTGTTTGAACATTTTTCGAAGCCCTTCGAATGCGGCTGGATGACGGGCTGGCTGACTGGGTTGTTCCGACCGGCGAAAAGGGACGACCGAAGCTTTTGAATTGTTGAACGATGACGTAATCCCTGGATGCTGCTGCTGCAATGGATGAGCATTCCGCAGGGCTGATTCACATGATGATCATTCAGAGTGATTAAGGTGGGGAGCTGCTGCCTGTTAAACAGCAGAATTTCCGGTGTTCTGCTTAGAGTAGCTTCAACTACTGGTTCTAAATTGAACTTTTTACTTTTAGCTGAAGATTCAACTGTGAAGGTAATAGGGATGCTGTGCATAGAATAAAACTTTGAATTAAATTCCAAACCTGACTACTGTTGAAGTCGAAGCTCTGAGATGGTACTCGGAACGAAGACTCTTCTAAACACTTTTCCCTTGCCTGGTTCTATTCAATCATGAACGGAACAACAGCTTCGCCCATTCTGCACAAGTCCTCACTCGGCGCTTGAGGGAGAATATGCCGATTGTCGGAGATCTTCCGTCCAAATGAAATACGTGACTAGCGGAGAATAATCAAAAGATAACAGAGTGTGGAATGGTTGGTTGGTGTTTATGTAGTATGTAGTTATGTTAGTCAATCAGTCTCCCCCAGGGCAAGCACAGTAATGGTAACGATATGCGATGCGGTACCTTTTGCTTAAATAGATGCAGCGCGCGTGTGTGTGATAGAGTCGCACGCCACGCCAGGAACGAACGAAAAAGTTATGCTTACTGACGACTGACTAAGCTCGAAGTAAACTAGGCATACGATAGAGTGGTAAATGGTGAAATGATGATTCCAATGCAGATGTCGTCAACGATGAGAATTTCATCTGAGACAGTTTTGAGTTTAGAAGTCATAATTAGAATTTTAAATGTGTCCTACATTTCATGTCAAAATGTGCTTGACTACGGGTCGTAGTAATAGGAAGTAGCTAATTAGACTCGACGTGTTTTCTTTGATGGAGGTTCACAAACGTTGGATTGATAACGGTTTACTTTTGCAGTTGATTCGAGAGAAAAAAATAAAGTAATAGAAGTAGAAGTGAAAAATTGCTGGTTAAAAATGAAATCAGAAAAATCAAATAGTCTATCAGCATCTTCGCAATATTCTGTTCAGTTAAACAACCAGGAGGTTTGACTTCATTATTCTAATTGACATGTATAGCATCTTGAGCAAAGCATTACTCAACTTGAGCCACAACATGATCAACGCCTCATAGTGCTAGTGATTTTGCTACAAGACAACGGCGAGCCGCATGTAGCTCAGCCCGTTAAAAGCTACCTGCAAACTATGCCTTCTGTATACTAAATTTTAAACCTTAATTTGTTATGTCGACTGTAGAATTTAATATTCTCTTCTAAACTATTTAAGAAAAACTAGAAGGATCCGACCTTGTGGCGCCTCAAATCTCAGATCTTCAATTACTAATTTTGGCAACCCAGATAGGGACCGATCGACTTTGAAATACTAACCGGTGGTAGTGAAATTTGCATGAAATTGACTTTCAACCCAACAAACAAGCTTTTCTTTGTTAGGTGTGTGCGATGATGATAGTGAACAAAATTCAACAAGAAAGGCGTTAATTCGCTTGACGCACGTAGCTACTACCAGTACTGACATAACACAACGCCTCGGAAGCAATACTCCTGGCGGTGATCACATATTATGAGAAAAAAATTTCAACTCTTCAGGAATTTGAAATAACTTTAACATAATCGGTCCTTTTCAGGGCCATCAATATTTTGAAAAGATACCGCTGAAATGATGTCACCATGGAAAACCAGACGACAAATGGCAATGCCACGCTCAATGGTGCACACACCAGTTGCCTGCTTCCTTCCACGGGTAAGTATGCCGCTATCAGAGCGAAATAGACCCAGCGGAGCCGCTCGTTCCACGGGGTAATTAATTATTAAGGAAAGTTGTGCCAAAAACGAAGATGATGCGCTGGGCCTTGGTAACCTGGTGAAGTAAAATTTGGCTGGAATTGACATCATCAGCAAGCATCCGACTGTTTCAAACGAGTTCTCTCGTCGGATCAGCCCATCATCCAGCGCCATCCAAAATTTAATATCATTGTGCCAGCCGACCTCTCAGTTGGCCTCGAGGTATGATGCTGGCCTAATAAGCCAGTCGTCGTATGCTCGAATCTCGGCTGGGACAGGCTGTTGGAATCAACAGGATCGTAGCAACTGGCCCTGCAATTGTCCTGTATTCTAACAGCTGGCTGCGAAGTCTGTCGTATAAAATACAGAAGGTCAAATTTCGATAACGAAATGTAGCACCTGGGCTATGTTTTGCTTTGTGCCAGCCGATGCTTCCTTCATTAGCCTCGGAGCAATGCAATCAGCCGTCGATTTCTAGATGGTTCAGTGAAAGTGGTCCAGTACGCTTCAAAAGTGCTCACCAAAGCTGAATAGAACTACAATCAGTGGAATCGCGAAGATGTAAAATTTGCCGACAGCAAATTCCACAAAATTCCATCTGCACTTCCATCTGAAAACTCACCACGCTCCTCTGCTGCGAATCTTCGCATTCAAAAAGGGCATTTCCGTCTACACTGTCATCAGCAGACTTCAACGGTTTGCTTTGACTCTACTGCTGTATTATACAGTGTTCGAAAAAATTGACAGCCCTGCATGAAGGCGAATATAAAACGCATTCAGCACAGACAGTTTTACCTCTGGTAGTATTCTTTTGTCTATCAGCTCATGGACTAGTGACTTCTGAACTGCTGACAGTGTTTGTCTTTCTCAGTTTTCTTCCCTTCAAAACAATTCATTTGTGCATTCATTGCAGTGCTGAATGATTGCTCGACTAACTAGAAACAGCAAAGAATGAGCAGTATATTGCATCAATTCAGGCGTATTGCATAAATTGAATATGAGAATTCTAACCAACCTGCTGCCGTATGACTTCAGGATCGAGTCCTTGGCGACCATCAAGTTCGGCAACGCTGATTTTATCTCCGGTCAAAGCATTTGTCTCGTTTTTTAAATTTTGACTCTTGATGTTAGACATTCGTTTTTTTTTAATTTTGACTTTTTTGCTAAAATTCTGTTTTTTGTGAATACCGAAGTTTTCGACTTTTGACGTTAAAGTCCAATATTGCCATAAATAAGTCTGATGGGTTGTAAAACAATATTAACTCCGATTAGGTACAAGTTCTATTTCGAATCCAATCCCGAATGTTCAGATTCAATTTTTAAAGTTAAATTTTAAGTCAAATTTTAAATAAAATCTGAGGTTCGAGTTCGAATTGAAATTCCAATTTAAGCCCAAATCAGTTCATTAGTTTTTGAATCTAAATATAGTGGAAAGACAGATAGGCAAATGTTCTTTTTTATGTTACCGACTGTCGGTCTGTTAATAAATCAGAAGTTATTTTGTACTCTCTGACGTTTCTATACCATATCTTTTAGTCTTTAACAAAGATGTTTTTGACGTAGGACTACGTCTTTGTTTACTATACTGGGACTGGGTAGCACTTCGTGAAAACGAAAATAAAAGCGTAACGTTTGAATGAAAGATTTCAAATGTTAATAACTACCAAACTACTGAACGAAACTGAACAATTTATATGTCGTTGGATAGATAAAATGACCAGCAATTTTATGGAGGGGGTAAGAGAACAACTTTAATGAGGGCGTAAGAGGGGGGCTCCTATACAAATGAAATACAAATTTCCTCATAACTCCAGTACTGATCAAGCAAATGGAACCAAATTTGGCATGTGGGGGTTTTAGATGGCAAGAATTTTTACTATGGTTCCCTTTCTAAGGGGGGGGGTCTCCCATAAAAATGAAATAAAAATTTCCTACGTCCTACGTCGCCCTTTCGTACAACCCTTAGGGCTGTATACCTTGTAGTTTTTTAATTTGACTAGTCACTTTAGCAGCTAAGGTCGTTCGTGACTTCCCCGGGGATTTACCCCTGTTTTGACAAATGTTAAATGTTTTTTTTTGCCTTGGTTTCCTTGCTTTTTCCTTCGATTACTTTATCTCAGCTTTCTCCAAATAGATTTCATGCTGTTTATATATCTTACATAATCTTATTCTAATTTTACTACTAATTTTAATCTGAACCTATTCTTTACACAATTTGGGTACTTTCACCTAGTTTACTGCTTATTGTCTACCTCAACCTGGCACCATTAAATGAGTGGAGTGAGTGAGTGAATCAGTGGAGTGAGTGAGCGAATGAGTGGAGTGAGTGTGTGAAGAAGTGAAGTGAATGAGTGAATCAATGTTGCAAATCGAGCGAGAAGTCAACGATGACTACTCTCACATGAGAGAGAAGGAGAAGCATAACACTTAACGCATATGACAAACAAAAAGCTGTCGTTGCGGTGTGCAGACATTCTGCTACTTACACGCTCGGGAAAGCACAGCCTCATATCGTCATTATAACGGGTGACAACTAAAATTTTGGAATTTCTTAAGCTGTCAAAAAAGACAAAGATACCTGAAGAAGATTTGATTTACCGAAATTAAAGATACATTATTCATTGTTGAAAAAAATTAGTGTACATTTGAAAACGGTCCGTAATCGGCTGTTCGGCGAAGCTTTCGTTTGACGTCGAAACAGGAGCGTTGTACGGCCGTCATGTCAACTTTGCGAATGCATCTCTTGACCAATCAACTTTTTGCAATCCGTAGTTCTCCAGGTATTTTTGTACATCAAGGAACTCAAAACCCCGAAGAAATCTTCGATTGGGCGCACTGAGACAGATTTTTCGAGTCGTGGTAAATATGGGAACGGATGAATATTCAGGGACGATTGTGTTTTTTGGCGTAATGCGATGATGCGCTATTCAGCCAAAACACGTATTGTCCATCTGCATGATGTTTTTGTAGAAACGGGATCAAAATTTGTTGAAGAAATGGGAAAGAGAACGATGTCCTTCTGCGTCCATAATTTTGGCAGGTCTTTCACTATCTTGCTTGCGAATAGTTGTTGGGCATCTCGAAATGCTTCTTGTTTCGACGTCATTTTAAGCAAAAAAAGGCAAGCATAAGCAAAACAAAAAATATTGACAAAAAGAGGAGAGAGAGAGAGAGAGAGCTAACACATCCGTACTCTCATTTCTCTCTGAGCTCGTTTATTGTTGAGTATAGGGGCCTAAAAAAATCCAAAATTTTAGTTGTCACCCGTTACATAACTTACTCGCGAGTCAAATAACTCGTGAGCTGCCCGAGAGGGCTAGTGGCGCACTGGTGTACAGATTTTGCATTACTTTTTCATTTCTTTTTGATCTTTACCCTCGATTCTACTCAGGGGCGGGAGTGCGAGCTGCAATGGCAAACGAGAGCGACAACCGTAGCTGTTTGCTAAATACACACTCCCAAAAACTCGTCGCAGTTTATGAATAAATAAGAGCGAGAGTCCGAAAGAGATGCTTATGCCGGCGTATTCGTTAAAATGAGTACGCGTTGTGTAAAAAAATTGGACCACACGAGTATAGGGAGCCTACACTGCGGAGCGCAACACTGGAGTGAATTACCGAATGAGTGGTGTGACCGAATGAATGGAGTGAGTGAGTGAGTGAGTGAGTGAGTGAGTGAGTGAGTGAGTGAGTGAGTGAGTGAGTGAGTGAGTGAGTGAGTGAGTGAGTGAGTGAGTGAGTGAGTGAGTGAGTGAGTGAGTGAGTGAGTGAGTGAGTGAGTGAGTGAGTGAGTGAGCGAGTGAGTAGAGTGCGCGAGTGAGAGAATGAGTGGAATGCGTGAGTGAGAGAATGAGTGGAGTGAGTGAGGGATTGACTGAGTTAGTGAGTGAATGATTGAATGGATGAATGAGTTACTTAGTGAGTGAGTTCAATCATTGAATTCCAGCTACCCAAGGATCCCGCTTGGGTTAAGAGGAACGGTACACATACTTAATAAGCGTTGCTTCATAACCCTCCCTTCTCTAATTTTCCGTTCTTTTCCCTTCACGCCTTGTCTCGCTCTGGAGACCTTATCAACACATTTGTACCATTACTTTCTTCTACAGATCCCTCCATCCCTTCATCGAAAAAATTGCCGTTACAAAAAGTTAAAAAAATACCTGACTTCATTACACAGGTCAAAATAAAAACCATTGTTGCGAAGCCCACACTCGTGTGGTCTAATTTTCTAACACGCACGTTCTCGGTCTAACGAACACACCGGCATGAGCATCTCTCCAGGACTTCTTTTCTCATTTATTCATACTCTGCGATAAATTTTTACGAGTATCTCTTTAGTTATCAATCACGGCCGTCGCTCACGCTCGTCATTTCAACTCGAGCAGTTGATTACGAACGCTCACGAGGGCCCGCATTCTTATCCTCGTGTAATATGAGGGTGTAAGAAGAAGAAGAAAAGAAATAGTAAAACAGTATCTGCAGCCAAATATCCCACTTACACTCGTGGGTCATTCACAGCTCACGAGCTGTTGGTTTCGTGAGCGGACTGCGCAGAACGACGCTACGAGGTTGTGTGCTCACGAATAAACGAGAAAAAAATGGAATAAATTCTTTTAGGTCTACTATATTTTATGTGACCTTTACAGATAGACTGTGAATATGGGACTAATTTGATTACTTTAAAAATACTAGGAAGAGACTAAAACCGGAAAGAAAAATAGACATTCAAGTTTAAAAGTTGAAGGCACTGCATTACCAGCATATTCCGTTTTTTCGTCATATGGATGTGTGTGTTTGTTGCCGATGTGGAAACCCATTTTGAAGCAAGATTTTTAATTATTAGTGTCGTTTTAGTATCGACCTTGCTTTTGGTAATTGAATCATTATAACTATAAAAAAAGCGAACATTGTAACTGTAACATTAAAAAGCACTTTCCGTTATTGTTTTCTCTTCAATAAGCATAACTAGTTCCACGATGAGCATGTAGGTTTATCCCTGCTCATCAGTGATATCCAGTTTCCCCCCCTAAGCGCTTGTCCACACGCCCAGCGCTCAATCATTAAAAGAACCATCAGGACCAGAGCCACTAGGTCTGACCGGTAAAAACTCAACGGTCCAAGCTGGTCAAAAGCATACAAACACACCACCTATTATGTGAATGTCATGCATAATTATCACATTAATTGAACTGTAATTGAGAATCGTTAATCATCACATGTTCCGTGGGCACTTGATCCGGCTGTCTCTGTCACTGCTGCACTGTTTATGCTGCTTGTGCTACTAGCTAGGTAGGTAGGTATAGGTACTAACCTTCCATCATCCGCAGACCACAGCTGGAACCCCTCCCATCCCGTGGATCCCAGTGCTGGAAAATTACCCTACTTATTGCCTTTAAGCCCTTTCAACGATAGCTAGTAATTATTGCTTCATCAGTGAGTGCGCGCATTTGGTCGCCCGTGTTTTAGTTTGTTCCATTTGTGTTTGCACTGGAAATTGCAGAATTTCCGTTGGGTGAAATATTTACCTACGTATAAACACTCTCGTGTGTTTGGATTGTATTGTATTACATTGTTTAATTCAGGGTGGAAAGTATACATTTGGTATGAAACTAGTTGACGCACTGATTAGGATTAATTGCTGGCTTATTACGTCTGTAATGCTAGGTATGCTCGAACTTACAGTGGTGGACATACTTTATACCTCTATACTTTAGACGTTTTGTTTCAATGTTTTATTAATTGCATTTCATCCTAACTTTAATTGAATTTTTCCGTATTTTATCCAAACTTGGCCAAGTTTTAATAAATTTTCTGACTCTTTATCTGCATTTCGATTCTGTTTAGTTTTTGATTTTACGACACTATTATTTTATTTTAAATCAAATTAATCTCAATCATGTTGTTATGTCAATAATAAACCAAGTCTGTTCTATTTTTCACTAATTTTCCATTTCATCAGGTGTGACTAAAGGAAAGTCTACCACTGTAGGCACACCCCGTCGGCTTCAAGTCCCGTTTCCGTTCGTCGTCGATTCACCGTGGAAATAAATTATAACTAAAACCAACAGCATTGGCTTCCAAATAATTGATCGTATTAATCAATGATACCGGTATGTGTTTAAATACAGCACCAAACACTGTCTATGTCAATATGCCTTGCTGTGCCGTTTTCCCCTGGGGTAAACTGAACAAAACCCCAATGGCCTCCCGGGTCGTCGTCGTCATCGTCGTCGTTTACCCCACCACAGCATAGGTAAGGGCGTTTCTTTTTTCTCTCCCACGAATCGGTAGCTGAAGTGAGTGCCCCCTCCGCGCTAACCCGTCGAGCGTCGTCTACCGGCTCGGTAGCAACATCCACTAAGTTTATGCGAGCAGTATAAAGCGTAAATGATAGGATTATGCTGCGAATTGCTGACGATGCTTTCGCATAAAGCCAGAATGGCGCAGCGTGTAACCGCTGCCGCACCACCGCTCCCCACCGATCGAGTGCCGTGTTTTATGGCTTTGCTCGAGACGGAAACTTCAGGTGATTTTATTTAGCTGATTTGCAGCTGACAGCATGCAACTCAATGAGAGCGGTAATGAGGAATGCTCGCGTGCCGCTTGACGGTGTTTGCTCTGAAGTAGCGAAGATTAATTAGTTGGGACTCCGCTGCTGGGGTGCCGGATGAATAGCTGGTTTGAAAATGTAGAGTACTTGGTAATGGCGTCGTGCCATAAAAGAAACAGGTCCGCTTTGAAGTACAGTTTTATGAACTTACATGCTGGATGGTGTGGAACTAACATATTGGATTGAGCGACCTCATGTTTAGCAATACTACTAAGTAGCGTTACGTAGGATTTATTCTGCTAAACCAAATCTCTTGGAATTTTGTTTTCGATGTGAATCGATTCACTTCTGTTAAAATCAGCTCACCGGTTCCTGGCAACAAACGACGAAAGGGGTGCAATATCTCTGGGAAAAGTATCTTCTTCTTAGAATTCAAACCACTCAAGTGGAATTAGTGAAATAGTCCCTCTGTTTCTGTTGGCCGCCACTTTCCACGTAATGGCCATACCGTAGACCAGGTGATGCAACGAGCATGCCGTCTCGTGGTGTTTACTTTTACCGTTCCCGTAAATATTATACATCAAGAAAAAGCTGAACAAGCTGTCTGCCTGCTAAATTTATATCGACCGGCCGGGCCGAGCCGGGCCGGGGCCGATGCTGATACTCTTCAATTAGAACGATCAATCGGGCGAAAAATTAATTCAATATTTCCGATATTGCACCGTTCCTGCTTCGAAGTAAATAAACAAAGCATCGAACCGCAGAAACACCCACTCGATGGCCATTTCGGTGAATGTAATCTGATGCAAGTAAAACCGCAAATTAGCGCTCCTCATGCGTTCCTTGGTTGGGCTGGGCATGGCAAGAAGAATCATACTTATCGTCTGAAATGGATCGCGCTTGCTCGCTCTCGCTTAGGCTTCGGAAACTGTGGAATGCTTTTTCGAACTGAAGCAATACACAATCGATCCGTGATGTGGGTGGTGGGAGACGCACCACCCGGGCGGGATTATGGGATGCACTTTGGCTGGCGATGGTGGGGGCGCGGTAAATCGTTGCGGTATCGGGGTTTGATTGATCGGGCACAACTGCGAACTTGCGGCCAGGGTAAAACGCGTGTCAGACCGCGAGCTGAACGATCTTGAACTTGATTGATTCGGGCTGCCATCATGAATGCACTTGTTGTCCAAGATGGCATTCTCCGGTTGTTTGTTTCTAAATCACACAGCTGCAAACATTAAATGAGAAATCGAATCGAATATAATGCCGGCGTTGTTTCAATTGAAATGACCTACGCGTCCTTTATTGTCATTCGACGAGGTTAGATTCGGTTGCGGTTGATGAGATATTTTCTATCAATATAATTATTAGATGAAATTGCAACTTGGACTAAGCAAAAATAAACCTTTTATCGAAAAAAGATCAATATTCAACAGTGACCGACCTATTTAATACTGCATAAATTAATGCTATTTTCCGAACTTGAATGTGATTAAAACAACGCAAAAATGCAAATACCTTTCTCCCAAAATAGCCTTGAGCTTCGCGTTTTATTCTCCCCCCAGAAGTTCGGACACAGAAAAATCCTCCACAGTTTTATCAGTAATCGGTTTTTTTCACAAATTCTACGAATCGCAAAACGCAGCAGAAATGGGGAAAAAACTTTTTTCCTTTCATCCGGATAATAGAACCCAGTTTTTCGTTGCAGAGTGCTATCTTGGATTGGAACTTATTCCCGCTGCTGAACAAAACGAGCAAAAAAATGGATAAAATTTTTCACACAGCGACAGCAAAGAGCGCACTGATAAAATAAAATTACGTTGATGGAGATCTAACTTTGTATTAATCCGGGCGATAAAAGTAGCGATTTGTGGTTCACTGCATCGGAAATGGCTCAAGAAATGGCATAACGAACAGTGATTGGATTAATTTCCAACTTTACCACCGCCAACTTCAGCGAAGTCTATAGAACCAGTTCCATTTCTTTTCAACCGATTTCAACGTATGTACTTTCTCGTTGGCTAGGCCAATCGAAGTTTGCATTTTGGTACACATATTTTGAAACTTTCTTACTCCTAACAAAAACAAACGCGACAACACGCCGAGAAGGAAAGAAGCGAAAAATTAATTAAGTATTTCCAATGTTGCACAGTTTATGCTTCGAAGAAAATAAACAAATCGTGAAAACACCCACTCGAAGGCCATTTCGGTGAACCAAAGTCGAACCAAGTAAGGCCACAACTGACTTGCATATAGTTTTTGCTTGAAAATAATTTCCTATTTAAAACTTTTAATTAAAAATAAATTGCTCATGGGCATTTAAATTTACTCGTCCGAAAACTGACCACTGATTTTAACATCTACCATATCCTGGTTGTACCTAGTGCAGAATTAACCTTGAAATTGACGATTTCTGTTAAATTTTTATTTTGACAAAAATATCCTGCCTGAAGAAGCTAGCTGCTCAAGAAAGCTAGCCCCGGTAGCTATGGCCAAGCTTAGAGTCCATCTTCGATTATAATCTATGGTAAGTCTTCGTGATGCACTTAAAAAAACACTTAAGCAGCTTTGCATATTATCCCGTATTATCTCATTTGCAGACAAATGAGACAATCGTTGCGAAAAAAATAAAAAATAATTCGCTTAGCTTGCAGCAGTCAGTTTCATCACGGACACAGATGCTGGCGGGTTGATAACCAAAAATAAACAGTCGCGCTACAAAAATAGTCATTCCAATGCATTTTGGTTAGTGACGAAAAAGCCCCGATTTTATTGGAAATGATATAACAAATTTGGAATTTGAGATGGTTATTCGCTGAGTTTTTTTTTCAGGTAGAGAATGAAAGGAGGAAACTTTTTTCCGGGTAAATTCTACTAGTAATTTGATTATTCGCATTATAGTTATTGTACGTATTTTAGATAGCTATTTGCAGGCTATTTCGGATTACTATTTGAAGCCCTAACCTAACCCTAACACTGCCAGCAATGTTCTAGCACAAACAACTACAAATGAACCAAGGAAGACATATCTCGAACCATCAGTATTATCAACTTATCAAGGCTCAACCCATGGAATAAATTCCATCTTCCATCCTCCTAGCATTTTTGCATTATCCCAAAATAATCTACAAAGTAAATTGAGCGCTGCACGACGTTGGCGTTCGCGGTAGTCGACAGAAGCTTTAAACCATAGAGTCGCACCCCTCGAAACCAAACAGCTAGTGCGCAGTATTTATAACGGCAACCGTCGCCAAATCCCAAAAACCGACAGCCACCAAGCACCCCGCTGTCCCTGTAGTCTGCATGTCAACGTTAATGCATTGGAACGTTTGTTCTACTTTCTGAATTTTTAAGATTAGCTAAGATTTTTAATATTTTGCTCCTAACTTTCTTCAGCGGTTCTTTATACCTCTTCTCATCCTCTCCCTGGTTAGCTTTAACTGAATTTTCTTGCTTATCGAGATGAGTTTATACATTCTGGAACACTTCGATCAACATTAGCAGAAATCTTACTTCACTTAAATGGGAACATTATTAGAATGAATTATGTAAAACATAGGATAAAAAATTAATATGAATTTTAGGATCCCCTAAAATTTGTATTTAAATCGTTATTTAAATTGATTGTTAGGTTATTCTTCGATATCCAATTGGATCTGGTGACTTTGCTTATTTTCCCTTTTTTAAACTTTTCAAATTGGCATTATAGGAAAACAGAAAAATCAGAGGGGTTGTGTACAAGACACGACCGCATATATGAGTGACGCAGGACTACGTAAGTCTCTTTGTATATTGATAGTAGCATGTATTCATGCTTGTAATCATTCGATTCTTCATGTATACATGCTATATGTAACATATGTACATGCTACATGCGTTGTATGTAACATTTATCAAAGTAGTAACATTGCATACGTTCAATTCTCAAAAGATTGTGCATTTGAAAACAATTTAACAAAATCAAGAACACAAACTATTGCTTTCCTGTTACCTTACTGTAATTAAATATTGTTTTTATTATCCATGGTTTCCCACGTTGAAGGGATTTTACAAATTCAATCCTATTTTATCAACAGCACATCTTTTCACTACACTTCTAATGAAACGGCAAGCATGCGTATTCATACAGAGTCATATTGTAACCGAGCACTACAGCTGTAGCACATTTTTCCAACACAGATTTCAAAATCGCCTAGGTTTAATCGTCTCGCAGTAAAGAATTTGCGATCTATTGGGATAACGAACTTGTGTAATTTTTTCTGGCACACTTTCCTAACACAGACATCAAATTGGACTAGGTTTAATCGCGTTCGTGAGAAATCTGTTGGCACGAGGGGGCTTTGTCACTCTCTCTGGCGTACTTCCCAAGCAAGGACATCAAAATGGTCTAGGTTGAACCGCGGTGTTAAGAAATCTTGTTGAAATGAGGACGCTTTGTCACTTGTTTTGGCTTACTTCCCAAACACAGATATCAAATTGGTATAGGTTTAGATCATCGTATTGAATCTTCCAACCAATCACAAAGCGAGAATTCTGGTAAAACATAGGTTCATTATTTTCAATTTTTCAGTAGTTCAACATCAAGAATCCATACTTTTCTTCATTTGAGTCAATTCTTAGAAGATTTTCTGATCGATTGGTGTAAGAATATTGAAAATCGATCGGAAAACCGCTGAGCTATTAGCGCTCAAAACCTTTCATTTTTCGTGACGCTCGCATTTTTCGATTTTTTGGAATGACACCCTATCTCAAAACTTGCCGTAAGACGTAATCCTACGTCAAAAAATGGAAGTTTGTTAATTAATATGTACATTTTGACAATTCTGTGTATGATGGGGGGAACCAAGGTTCAGTTCAAGGTCCTGCCAGTGATATGTATGGTAGACTTACAGTAAATTCAAATGTAATTATCAATTTAATTTCACATTTCAATTTCACAAAGCCCAAAAAGGATTGGCCGGATGCACGAGCAGAAACACTTGTGCGCATTCCTGGGTTATAAGAAACTCTTTTCAGCATTAGGATGTAACTCAATTTTGTCATTTCATGGAGGCAAAACAAAGGAAGATAATAAACTGAAATCGAGTTTCTCTGTATGTAGACGTAAGGTCTGCATAGCAACATGGCCGTGGATGGGAACCCTAGTACACACATTTACTGCACACACGATGTTAAGGGACTTTTTTTGTTTTATTTGGTCGGCCACCAGCACACCGAAAGGCTATTGGGCGTTAAGGGACTTCAGAATTGTTAGAAAGCTCCCCCATCATTGTAGCAATTTTGACATACAGGTGGTGAAAGAATTACGTGAAAAGCCCGTCTTCTATTTGAAAGCAGACAAGGGCAATAAAATTGTTATCATGGACAAGGCGGACTATGATGAACAGATGCTTAAAAAAATTAATAACGGCCCATATAGGCAACTTAGAACCAACCCCCTTGCAGATATGGTGAAACGTGTTGATAATGTAATGAAAGATTGCAAATCCTTCATGGGAGATGCATGGAAAAACCTTCGATGTTCAAACCCTATTTTACCCAGAATAAAGCTTACCGGCTTACCTTCGATGTTCAAACCCTATTTTACCTAGAATAAAGCTTACTGGCTTACCGAAAATTTACAAATCTGGGAAAGAGATGAGGGAAATTGTTTCGGCAGTGGGAGCGCCAACAGAAAAATTATCAAAATGGCTAGTGAAAGAATTCCAGGCCATGCCAAAGAAATTTCCGAGTCGATCGGTCATGAGCACAGGAGATTTCGTAGAAAAATTAAGGGCTTCTGGACATATTGACACAGGGGAGAAAATGGTCTCATTCGACGTGGCAGCGATGTGCCCAAGTGTACCAGTGAACGAAACCTTAAATATTTTAAAAGACTGGTTACTAACTCAATACAGTGAGAGTAATTGGAAAACCAAAATTAATAAATATTTGCTATTAACCAGACTATGCATGGAACAAAATTACTTCACATTCAGGGAAAAATTTTTCAAACAAATAAAAGGGGCCCCAATGGGGAACCCCTTCTCACTTTTTCTATGTGAGCTTTTTATGGCGAACATAGAGAATAAATTAAATGAAAGTAGTCTCCTTCCAAACCGCTGGTGGAGATATGTTGACGACATTTTTTGTATCTTCAAAGAAGAAGAAATTGATATTTTTTTTGATATTATCAATAATGTCCACAATGACATCCAAATCACATTCGAAGTTGAACAAAACGGTAGACTGCGGGTCTTAGATGTCATTGTGATAAGAAAATTTGGCAGTTCCGAATTTGAAGTGTATAGGAAACCCACGAACACTAAAAGGGTTCTAGCACTTCAAATCACTCTTTTCAACATAAAATGGCGTCTTTTCATCACATGGTCCATCAGATGGAATCTCTGCCCCTTAGAAGCGAGACAGATTGAAATGTACTACATTTTTGAAGTTGCTAGGCTAAATGGCTATAGTAGAAATGCCATTCAAGCCATTGTCAACAAGAAAAGTGAGATCCAATATAAGAAATCTTTTAACACGCTCACTCCGATAACAGAAGATTTGAAAACAGTAGCTGTGGAATACGATACGGATTTAACGCACCACCTCCGTCCAAAATTAAAAAGATTAGCGAAAAAGGTACTTTTAATGTTTTGTAAGAACCATAAGTGATGTGTCTTGTTTGTTCGTGTTCGTGTAAAAAGATTTGGTTTAGATATTGTCTACACAAGTAGGAATCAAATCAAAAATAGATTGGGGTCCACTAAAGATAAAATTGAATTATTAAACAGAGCAGGGGTTTACAAAATTGCTTGTAGCCACTGTGAAAAAGTTTACATTGGACAAACTAAAAGGAACTTGGGTATTCGTTTTAAGAAACACACAGCTGAAGTTGCCAAGGCTAACAAAGGTAAACGGATACCTTTTTATTTTAGGTCCAGAGTAGCGGAACATATATTCGAGAATATCCACCCACTAACCCCTGAAAACATCCATCTTCTCCGCCCAATCAATGCACCGTGGAAGTTAGATGTTGCTGAGAGTCTGGAAATATATAAACAAGAATCTTTCTCGCTTAACAATAACGGAGGACAATAATCTTAACAATAACGGAGGATACAATTTTACATGCCTCTTCAATTTCATTCCCAATCTAGCACGA
The DNA here is from genome assembly GCF_943734655.1 of Sabethes cyaneus. Taxonomy (NCBI): domain Eukaryota; kingdom Metazoa; phylum Arthropoda; class Insecta; order Diptera; family Culicidae; genus Sabethes; species Sabethes cyaneus. The sequence continues at coordinate 233,743,249 of NC_071354.1, forward strand.
CATGGGACGGATCAACTCAACTTTCCATAGAACCTGCCGATTTGTCTAGGTAAACTTTTTATTTTTTAATTTTGCATTGCTGAATGACCCACCTGCCTTAATATATATATATATATATATATATATATATATATATATATATATATATATATATATATATATATATATATATATATATATATATATATATATATATATATATATATATATATATATATATATATATATATATATATATCGATTCTTCATTCAGATCGTCAAAGCACTGAAGAAGGCTATATGTAACAGTCGAAGTACGTATCTGCGGATTGTTTACGTGAGTGGATGGTTAGTTTAGCTATGTTATAGTTATAGTGTAATTAAAGTGTAGTGAAATTTTGTAATTATCCTTAAGGTGACCATTGTGTAGTATAATTTTAGTAGAATAAAACGGACAACCTTCCTAACTTGACTCGTACTTCAGAATGAATTTATTCCCAGGCCGCTTCACATTCTTGTGTACTGAATTCTGCACTAACCAACAATGAAGCCTCTTGGTGGTGCTGGCTGGATACGCGTAATTAAGCCATCCATCTCTGGGCAAATTATAGATTGTTTCCAAACTTTCTTGGGCCTAGAGAGCCAGACTGGTTGAAAAGCAGTAAAAAGTATAAAGAGGGAAAGAGGCAAGACACCGACATTCAAGCGCGGAAAGAACGAAGTGCGTAATACGAAGAAAATCTCCTGAACGATGTCAAAATACTGGTCGCAGTTGGAATGTTCATGCAAAAAAGTTGGGAACTACCTATAAACCTATATCTTTCCACAGAAAAGTCGGTCTTGTAAGGTTTATCGTTCAAAATCTGAAAACCATTCGTCACCATCAGCAAATCTTCAAACATTAGACCAATATCATGTTCTGTTATCTTGACTTTTATAACGAGGTCAGGCATTGATCCATTTTTTACTACGGTAGTCTTTTACAACGGACGAATAGAATGGTAGAAGAAAGTAATAAATCAAAGGTGTTTATAGCATCCAAACAGAGTGGGGTAAGACGTGAAGGTCCGCTTCGTGACGAATCCTGAGTATATTACAACGAGACGTCCACAGGAAAGCGAGGCAGTAAATCCAACTCTTCCAGGAGAGGCAGAGCCAGATGAATAAGCAATGCAAGGTCTCCGAGAAGCTCTACCGTTTTCATGATACACGGAAGTTCTATTAATAATTTAACGAGGGTCATGATAGTGAAGGAAGCAACGGAGATTTGGCCCTCTCAACAAGAACAAGAACAACAAAACAACAGGATGGATGAAATTGAAATGCAGCTCAAAAAGAGACTCGCACAAGCCGCCCGGCTGTTTCCATAAAATGCTTGCCAAGATTTGGGATACCGACTACCGAAAGAGTGGAAGGATGAAGTTATCTGCCCAACTAAAAGGCGACAAACTTAAATGTAAAGCCTACCAAGCGATCCAAAATCATCTTCCATCGACTGTCGTTAGCAGCCAAAAATTCGTAGAAAGTTATCAGGCCGGCTTCATGCAAATTGCGAGTCCCCACGCAACACCAATTCATGGGTTTCAAAGCCGCATATGATAATGTAAACTGACGGAAGAGCTACGTTAAATTTTAGACAAAAACGGCTTTCCAGGAAAGTTGACTAGACTTGTCATGGTTATGATGGGGTGGGGTCCAGTGTTGTGTAAGAATTTCCGGTGGACTTTCGGACCCATTCGAATCTCGTAGGGGACTTCGATAAAGAAATAGTCTCTCCTGTCTGCTCTACAAAATTGCAGATGAAGGTGTTATAAGGCGAGCGGAGAACAATATGCGGGGGAATAATTTCCAACAAATTCATCAATTTATCTGCTTACGCGATGACGTGGATGCTGTTGGCAGAGTATTTGAGGTGGGGGGAAGATCAGTACATCAGACTAAAACGTGATACAGAGAAGGTTAGGTTGAAGATAAATACGACTAAAACGAAGTACATGCTGGCGAACGGAGCAGAGTGCGGCAGGGCATCAGCGAGAAAACGGAAAATGATGCTGGCAGCCACCTGTGTAAACGTAGTTTGAGTGCGTTGTGCGTTGGCTAAAATACCGAATATCACATTGGCGATCCTGCCAAATTAAACGTTCCGGTAAAGTTTACGTTTTTCAATTGAAGGTGGTAAGCGAAATAAAAATTTGTTTTGAAGCATGAATGGAGAGTGAGAACCGAGGCTGTTACATAGAAATGGTTCAGAAATGAAAAAATTGGCCAAGGTAAACGATTGAACTGGTTAAGTTGGAAAAGCCCAAAGCCATCAATTATAAAGTTGCACTCGAGAAGCTAAAATAAATAAGCAATATTATCACCGTGTGGTCAGACAAAAGAAGAATCGAATTTTTAATCAAATTTTCAAATTTTGATCTGAGTTTTCGCAATGTCAAAGACTAACGAAAAGATAGCCAACGTTGTTATATAATTCAGGATTCGTAAGGGAAATTTTTTTTGACTTGTCTTTGGAGTTTTCTTCCATTTCCTGTATTGTTGAGACCTATATTTTCATTAGGATTCTTCGGCCTTTATGCGATAAAATTGAAAACCGCAATCGTAACCAAATAAATCAATCACTTCTTTAAAACTATTCTATAAACGCTTAAAACTATCCACTTAAGTTTTCAAACGGTTCGACCGCTCAATCGGGCAATCGACAAACGAACTGAACAACAGAGAGCAAGAGAAACTTTTAATTTTGCTGACAAGGTGTTCGTTCGCAAAGCGAACCTAACCTTGCCAAATCCTCTTACGTGCGGCTCCCGGGGGGTACACCCGCAGCCTAAATACGTCTGGACCTCGAACGAGTATGTCGCACTGCGAAAGGTGAGCGAACAAATAGGGGCGTCCTGCCTCGTTCGGCATGAAAACTTTCATGGGATTAGCCCGATTGTCGGTTCGGGAATCCTGTTTTGGTCACAAAGTCCAACGTCACGTTTCGTCGTTCAACGCGTTTGCCACTCACCTCACCTATTATTGGTTGGTTGGCCTTTTCGACCGATAAATCTCAATTATTCTCAGCTGCCAGTCTGCCCGGGTCTTTAACGCTTCCGCACATAGCTTTTGGCGCGCTTTTAGCTGTGGCATTTTACTCTTCAAGTCAACTGTTTTTTTTTTTTTTTTCAAACGCCATGCCATGGCCATGCCATATAATCCCTGGAGTGTAGCAGCTTTTTAACAATCGAGTTATGAGGGCACTTTTATCGTTGTCCGGATGCTAAGACACGACGCTGCTGTTGCCAGAAAATATGGCAAACGAAGAACAGTTCCAATCACGAACTTTCGACCCAATGTGTTCTCTTGAGTGGGCAGGGACTAACTTCCCCGTTCGTACTGAGTTTGGGGAAAACTACTCGAAATTCAATATGTACTGTACAGCGAGATGTACCAACTCTGTTTCAGTTTTACATGTACCGAAGCCAGTCGGTTGGCTTCGGTTGGAAATGCAATCACCAGATAGAAGTATACTGCAGCCGGCGTCGTAAGAAGAACATTTTCATATTTATGAGCTGGATTTGGAAAGCTAAACCGGTAGTAAATTTGGATTCAATTTTTCGGTATCGTAGCTATGAGTGCATGAATTTCAAATAGAGCTAAATTATTCAGTTCCACCAAAACTTCCCGAATAAAATGTCTGCGCCGAAAAAAGTGTCATTTATCATTAGATTGAAATGTTTTTGATAATGCCAGCTTGTCCAAGTTGTTTCAAAATAAAAATAAAACACAGATAAGGCACCAGATGTCGGCCGGCCCAAAACGGTCGCGTTCCAGGCTAAGACGAACATTCATTATGGCCGATGTGGTGGTCCTACTTACCTCGGTAGAGATTCACCGTCTGCTCCCAGTGGCCCCGCTGGCTGCGGGTGTGGTGTTTGACTAGTCGTTCGAAGTTTTTCGCCGCCTTTGCTTCAAGCTGACTTTCCACTTGGCTATCACAGCAGGGACCGCCACAAACCTTGCCTGCGGAGGAAAAGTACGAAAAGAAGAAAGTTAATCAGATTGAAGATTTAATTCATTACTAATCTATGCCGGCAGTGCTGAAAGATGAAACTGACTACTGAGCTGATGGGCGGCCGGCCTGCCTTTCCGTATGCACAGGCGAGAAATAATCATGTAACTTCATTAGGCGGAATGCGAAATCACCGAGCAGGAGAATTTCATTGCAGAGCACGATAATTGCGACAAAAGTGGAACCTAAGGAAGCATAAAATCTCATTAGCGCTAGCAACGAGCCGACGTTGTCGGCGAGTTGCTACTATTTGCATTTATTAGGTTTTAAGTTTTCGTCGATGTAAATCTTGTTCGAAGCGTGATGATTAATAAGGACCATTTCACGTGAGTTATATGATCAAATAAAATTTTGAACCAATTCAACTCAAGCTGAAAGAGCGGGAAACAGAGTATTGACCCATCATGCGGCGGCGGTGGTGAATTTTCCGGATTATTTCCACTCTTCGCCCGAGGAAGATAAATCCTGCGTGTCAGATGACGAGATAATCTCATCCGAAACATTCAATGGCTACGCCATTTTCGATGAATTTCATTTGCCGACCTTTCCCCGGTGCGGCACTATCTCCTCTTGAAGGCTATGTTTACTAAAGATTCATCATGCCAGATTAACACGTTGCTAGCAACGTATTTTATGGAAAATTCTTTCGGCTTACTCTATCGACTATCTATCGGGGGAAGCTTTTCAAGCTTACGTATTCAAGATTAAGGGCGGCAAAACGGGGAAGGATGTTGGGCAGCCTGCCATACTCAAAACGATGAGACGGCAAATCTTCTGACACAAGTGAGCGATGATGAATTACCATCAAGGATCACTTCGCAAACTTACTCGGATGAAAGATTTGCTCTCGTCAGAGTTTGTCTTGCGATTGTTTATCTTGTTCAAGATGTCTAACCCAAGGTCAAATTATTGACCCGAGTCAATCAGTTTTAGGGTCTACCAAAGTTACTGAACTGACACAAAAGTGAGTAGGTACATAGTCACGCAGCTAGAACCGGAAGGATGTGATGCTATGATATAGCCTAGGGCTGACATTGTTGGAATGCGGTGAATCGATTAAACGTGTGTGAGCTGTGGCGTGGGTGCGAAAGCTAACAGATGACAGTGCTTGTGAAAGGTGGTTTTATGGAACGGTAAGGTTACGTGAGTGGAGACTTTCCGTGATTGCGGATCTGGCCAAGATTGGGATCATTGAGATGAATAATGGTACTCTTAATTAACATGATTATCTCTGCTAAACAGAATGCTCTACCAGTTGGGACAGAATATGTTATTATGATATTACACAGTTTGTGTTGTAGGTAGGCTGCCGCTAGACGCATAACAGTCCCAGTTGAAAATTTTTCGATATAAAATATCCTCGTCAGTTGAGTTTTTGTTGCGCAGAAAGCTCATATATCACACATTTTTCAGCCTGCTTCTATTTTGGGCCTACTCTCTGTCACTAATTCTTTCCAATATACACTACTATGGTTGCACAATCTTTTCCCGGTGATAAATTGGTTCTTCAAGTACAGGTAACTTGAAAACAGTGTAGGCCCAATAATTAGAAGCATGCTGAAAATATCATCCAAAACCCTAGTTTGTTTCCTTGTGAAAGGTGTCTTGCTTTCCTACGCAAGAATGAGTTGTTATGAAAATGCATCACTTAATTGACAGAACGAACGATTGAACAGAGAATCTCTTACTCCTCGTTAGGGTCAAATTTCATTACGAAGGTAAGGAAATAGCCTCATGACGAGAAAGAAATTTCTAATAATTTACAGCTTCTGTTTCCCAATTATACTGCCAAAAAACTTTAGGCATACGAACATTATGTATTATTGACGTTAGGCATAATGAAAGATAGGCACAATGGACGGTAAACATAATAAGACATAATAAATCTTTGCTTTCCTATGAATACGCACTTCGCACTTGAGCCAATCATTATACAATACCATCACTCATCACCATCAATGAGAACCGTGGCCGCTAATTGGACATGGAAGGAACATGGATTCATTTGGCATAATACTGTTTGGCATAACTGGCATAAAATATTAACAGAATAACGACCTTGCGGCATACTTCCGGAAAAAATGTTGACTTTTTATAAATAATTCAGGGTTGCACGCCGTGAGTGTTACCGACGACTTGCCGTCGGTAGGAATAGATCCCCGTAGAAATTACATCTGTCTAGGTTTATTCGCTTCCCTAGGTCTACCGACTCTTATTTATTTTTGCCTAACTCTCCTATTGACTTGCCGCGTTGGTACCGAATGGTCGAATAACAAATGACCGAATTTCAACAACATTCACAGAAAGCCGAAATTATATTAGGCCGAATTTCGAAAGACCGAATAACAAAAGGCTAATAAAACTGGGATGAATTTCACTAAAAACTTATCGAATAATATTGATAAAATAATGTTTTTATGGTCAATGTTAAGCTGGGTAAGCTATCATCAAAATAATAAGATATTTCCGCATTTTAGATAAATATCAAATAGTGAACCTCTGGTCGAGTTGGTAAGAAAACCATCCGTAGCTGATAGAATCGGCGGTAGATACGACCTGGACATTACATTATTTAGTCATGATAGTGTCCGAAAGCTTCAGGTAGACGTGTTTAAACATACTAAAAAAATAAAATTAAAAAAAATAAAAATAAACATACTTTCACTAACAATTTAGATAGAATTACGCATGCCCCAGATATTCAAAACGTCATATCTTCCAAACTACCAATATTGTTTTTTCTAGTTAAGTGATTCTTATGTAGAATTTTCTGGCGAACTTTTTAAGCATATTTATTTGAACATAAAATTGGGTTTTTTTTTAGATATCCGCATTTTTCGTTTTAAAATACAAAAAAAATGTATGATGTCAACACATTAGATAAAAACTGATGACATCATTCGATTGCACGGCCAAAAACGCATAGAAAAAATCAGAGGGGTTGTGTACAAGACACGACCGCATATATAGGTGACGCAGGACTACGTAAGTCTCTTTGTAGTGATAGTGGCATGTATTCATGCTTGTAATCATTCGATTCTTCATGTATACATGCTATATGCAACATATATACATGCTACATGCGTTGTATGTAACATTTATCAAAGTAGTAACATTGCATACGTTCAATTCTCAAAAGATTGTGCATTTGAAAACAATTTAACAAAATCAAGAACACAAACTATTACTTTCCTGCTACCTTACTGAAATTAAAGATTGTTTTTATTATCCATGTTTTCCCACGTTGAAAGGATTTTACCAATTCAATCCTATTTTATCAACAGCACATCTTTTCACTACACTTCTAATGAAACGGCAAGCATGCGTATTTATACCGAGTCGTATTATAACCGAACAGTACAGCTGTAGCACATTTTTCCAACACAGATATCAAATTCGCCGAGGTTTAATCGTTTCGCAGTAAAGAATTTGCGATATGTTGGGACAACGAACTTGTGTCATTTTTTCTGGCATACTTCCCTAACACAGACATCAAATTGGACTAGGTTTAATCGCGTTCGTAAGAAATCTGTTGGCACGAGGGGGCTTTGTTACTTTCTCTGGCGTACTTCCCAAGTAAGGACATCAAAATGGTCTAGGTTTAACCACGGTCCACGGTGTTAAGAAATCTTGTTGAAATGAGGAAACTTTGTCACTTGTTTTGGATTACTTCCCAAGCACAGATATCAAATTGGTATAGGTTTAGATCATCGTAAAGAATCTTCCAACCAATCACGAAGCGAGAATTCTGGTAAAACATAGGTTCATTATTTTGAATTTTTCAATAGTTCAACATCAAGAATTCATACTTTTCTCCATTTGGGTCAATTCTTAGAAGATTTTCCGAAAGATTGGTGTAAGAATATTGAAAATCGATCGGAAAACCGCTGAGCTATTAGCGCTCAAAACCTTTCATGTTTCGTGACGCTCGCATTTATCGATTTTTTGGAATGACACCCTATCTCAAAACTTGCCGTAAGATGTAGTCCTACGTCAAAAGTATATTGGCATGCCTTCACATCAAACTGTTTCAGAGATATATAAACCCGAAAAATGACTTTTTGACTCGAGTGTAAGAGCACTAAATGCTCTTTTGACGGACATTTGTGTAGCAGGAACTGATGAAACGTAAAGAGCGACTTCTGAAAGTTCAGGATGTGAGTCTTTACGACCTGTCCAATGCTTCCAGGTATCATAATTGTAGAGTCGGTGAGATTTTAGGTCCAGTGCGTTGATTTGCTTCTCAAGTCGGCTTTCTTGTCCAGAATTTGAAGTCGATGGCAAAGATCCTCCAAACAGTTGTGTCATAAAACTATCCAAAGTTGAAAAGACTGCTCTTTCAGTGCTTTTGTTCTCTTGCAGATGTACATTTTGAGACTTCAGAGATTTGATTCTTTCATAAGTTGCAGTGACAAAATTCTACGAAAATTTACAATTGCATGAAATATTCAAATTTTCAAAAACTTTGAATTGTTACCCTTGCTTCTTGTTTTTCTTCTGGTGAGAGGACAGATGACGAAAGGTAGTTTAACCTGGGATCCATTAATAATGCCGCTTTAAATGGTAAATTCTGTCGAAGCTGCACAAGTCTTCCTTTTAGAGAAGTTGCTGAAGACTTTGCTAATTCAGATGATTGCTGCTCAACTTCCATCATACATCGTAACCACTGAATATAAAATTCCGACAACGACATATGTTTCGCCTGCATTTCTTTAGTACAGACATAAATTGGATGTAAAGCGGTTTTATAATCGTGTATAAAACTCCAGTATTTTGAAAGATCTGGAATTAATTTACATTCCGTGTTAAAAGATATTGAATTATAGCGGACATTTTCTCACTGAGTTCACCGAACTTTGCACCCATACCTTTGAATAATTTCTCGTTTTCATAAAAATTAAGGATCATTTCATAAATCATATCGAAAAAGTTATATTTCACACTACATAAGAACATATAAGTACCAAAGTAAAGGCAATATACGTACGAAAATTTTGATAACAAATGTAATTCAATGGTTTTTAGAACACGCAACCTAATACTCTTGAATATATGATTAAGATATAACTTAATATTGCAATCATCTATACTGCTTTATAATCCAGAATCATGAGTTGTGTATGAGGACACGCACGACTGCAAAATAACTTATAGTTCACTTCGTTTTGACATACTCTAATCATTATCAATTCCAATGTAATACGATTTAATGTATACTTTTTATTACGATCTTGTGTTGTTTGGGTTGTCCTCCAACCACTTGTACAACTGCTACCGGTTCGAATTCAAGAGAAACACAACTGCTTTTAATTCCCTGGACCTGCCTCTCTGGATAGGCGTTACTCCCCATTTTGTTAACCACTCTTACCTTATGTCAAAATTTTTTTTTTTGCTAAATTTGGTGGATAACGGTTCACGCGTTCCGGAGTTATGGCGGAGTACACATACATACATACTCACGTTCACTGTTATATATTTAGACAAGGTTATTCTTGCTCAGCTTCCTCAGCTTCCACTGAATGATGAGAGAGGCGGGGGGGGGGGGGGGGGGGGTTGACAGAAACAGAAATAGAGATGGCGATAGAGAGAATAGAGATAGAAAATGCGAAACATGCGTCCACATCAATTTTGTAGAATTTATTTTATCAACTTTATCAACGTTATGAAAACCTTCCTTTACTTTTCACGAATATCCACAGTCCATGTTTCGTATTTTACTCGGAAATAGTTTGCATTTCGGAGCTCATTTAGCCCGCTGCTGCTGGTTGGTTTCATGTCAGCTCTTCCCACGTCAATATAAAATTTCCTTTCGGACGACGTTTTCAGTCATTAACTGAATGCCGACGTCCTACCTCATTGCTGCATGACTCCGATCGCCCGGGGCAGTAACCGTTCCTTTGTCAACCGTTTACCTGGTGACTGCTGACTGCCGGTAACGGGGGGAGTGCTTTTTCAGTGTACAGTGAAAACAAAGCTGAACTTTCACAATCCGCAGAATTATTTAAGCACGAGGGAAAAAGTTTTTCATTTCGTTCCCTACACTCTGGCAGTTCCAATTGCATGAATTCTGTAATTTTGCAGTGAACCATGATTTATTTTGCAATTGAAACAATTGCTCCGATATTAAAGTTTTGATTCCCATGATGGTTTAATCCGAAGAACAATTTACCGCAGCAACTGCAGAACACCCGTCTGCATAATTAAAATATCAATACACATCTGCAAATGTCACCGGAGCGCCGTGTATCATCAATCAGTCCAACCTGATTGCCTAAATGGAACGTCATTCAACCGGCTCCGGCGCGGTTGCCATCGGATCCTTGCTTGCATGGTGGTGAGGCATCGCCCACGCCTTCGGTTATGTTTCTCTGAAAATTTTTATCAATCCACCGAGCGGTTCAAAGCAACCTTTCCAATTAGATTGGGATTTTTGATTTTGATTAAAAACTGTTGAGTTGCTCAGTTTAACTCCAAAGCAAATTGATTTGTGAACCTTTCTCCCCTTGGGCTTACAAGCTTAATAGGCTTAATATCATTGAATGTGTAGCTTTTGCACAAGACAAATATAAAATCTGCCACTGGCTGTCTGGCTGGTGGAAGCTTGGTCTTGAGTTTTCCACTCTTGTCGGGACTTGGTTCTGGTCTGCCGTTTTTTTTCATGGGAAAAAAACGAGTGGTCCAGCCGGAAAATGTTTCCAATCTGCAATCTCCGTAACCTTTCAAGGCAGAAAAAGAATGATTTTACTAATGGCTTTCGAGTTGACTAAAATTGGATGTCAACTTCGGGCAACAGAGCCTCGCTTTTTGTTACGGCAAACTTTTAAAATTGGACAAACGAACTTTACCAAACCAGGCATGAAATAAGACACTCGGTCCCCGGTTGACTGAAGCACGTTCGTCGTACCTACATCGTTTGATAAAACGCCCAGGTGGAGGGAACAACCTACATGTATGGCAGGGAATCTTTTCCTAAAGTTCAAATTTTGCCGTTTCAGTGAATTCTTCGCTCTCGGTGGGAGCATGTGCTTTTGAAGGACAAGCGACTGTGTGCCACTGTATCCGCCGCAGGCACGAAACGAAAGGTTTAGAGAAATGTTGGCTTTCCGTTGTTCCGTGTTCTTCATTTGGAAGAAAATCTTCCTCTTTCGGTTGAGGAAATCCCTTTGGACTCGTTGAATGATTATGTTTCAGTTGTTGTCTTCGGGCGGCTTCCCGGTTTCGGCATACATACTATACTACCGACTACTGCTTCGAGTTGAGTTGAGTTGAGTTGAGGAGTGACAAGTGGATGTTCGTGTCAAGATATTTCCCTACTGGGATGATAACTGCTGAGAAAAACTTTTTCCCGGGTAGGTTTTTGCCGTTTGAGTTGGGGAAGAATAGAACTAAATTCTTTACACTGGAAGTGCTGTGCCAGTTGATGCTTTATAACGAAATTAAGTGTTTTTTGTGCTCTCAATTCTCTAATTCTAATTAAAATTCAGAGCAAGTATATTTTAACTGAGTTACGTTAGCATTATTGGACGATTGCGTACAATTTTCTTCGAAATGTAACGAACGAATCCGGACTTGATAGTAAAATCTTTGTAAACCAACATCTATCATATTGATTGAAACATTAACCAGGTAATCAAATATGCATGCACGTTCTAGCATTATTTTATCAGAGAACCGGTCTGCGGGCCCGTAAGGAAACAGTTCATTCATCATGCCTAATGGCAGAAACACAAGCACATGTTCCGATTGGAAAAGGGTCACCGCACAGGTGAGAGCATTTCTCTAATGAAACAGCCGTAAATTACAGTATGGGACAGGTTTCCAGTCGAGCAGAGCAGAGCAGAGCCTGCATGCGCCACTTGCACGGGGATCCTACGTGCCTCGTAAGATTAATGTTGTCAGGGCCAGGACTTTCCGGGCGAACATCTTTATAATTTGCCTCTGTTCGTGTTCGCAACTTCGTTTGAGCTTCGCTTCGCTACTATACGGCACTACGGCACGGGAGCTACACGGAGGATTATCATTCGAGCTTGCATTTCAACATCTCAGCTCAAGTACTTTTCGCTTCTGGTTGAGATAGGTTCCGACGGGTTTTATCGTAGACACAGATACACTGGTTAATAGCGCATGTTTTATGTATCCATTTGTTAATGGTTCTGTTAGGTAAATTATCTGAAAATTAAAACGAAGTAGTTTACAACCGTTCATTAAAGCTTTTATTTTAAAGTGTATAATATCATAAAAACACTTCCACTTCTGGTTTATGCTTGAATTATCTCTTTAAGATTGTGGTTTGATAAATTACAAACAATTGTTTTCCATTTATAGCAAGCCGTTATTTTGAGCTTAATCACTGCGTTATATCTATAAACAAGAACGAACAAGCTTGCCTCTCCAGATAGTTCGTTAATAATTTTTATTGCTCGTTTATTGGCTGGAAGTTGATCCTAGCCATAAAATAATCATTTCGGTTAGTGGCAGTATAACATAGCTTATTACAAACAATATTTTATTGGCTGTAAAATATTTTTATTTTGAATTTTCCTGTTGGCCCAAATTTCGACCCGGAATGGGAAACACTGGCGTGCCCAGGCACGTGCCCCACCTTCTCTTTAAAACTTAATATAAAACAACATAATTTATCTAACCCAGAAGTTCGCAGTTTTTAATATAAATTGTCACTTTTTTTGCGATGAGCAAATTAATTGCGTAAAAAATGTTTCAGTTTCAAATCCAGTTAATAAATTAAATTTTAAGTTTAGTTTCAAGCCAAATTGAACCTTAACTTGAAGCCTAAGTTCAATTCTATTTTCATGCCCAATTTCAACACTGATTTTAAGTCCTTAATTCTAATTTTAATTTTAATTCTAAATGCAATTCCAAATGCAATTTCAACTCCTACTTTAAATTCAATTTCAAGTCTAATTGCATATCCATTTACAAGTCAGTTCGGTTATGTTTTCATGCCTAATTTCAATACTGGTTTTAAGCCCTCAATTCTAAATACAATTCCAAATGCAATTTGCTACTTTAAATTCAATTTCAAGTCTAATCCCGAGCATGAGCGAAGAGCAAAATAATATCAAAATGTGTTATGGAAATCGGATAACACATATCAAAATTTGGTCCTGTTTTGGCTGACATAGTTGGTAAAATAATAGAAAATAATATCAAAATCTTGCTTTTTTGTCAAAAGAATAACTACTTGTGTTATTTTAATAACAAAACAATAACATGACCGTATTCAGAGTTTAGAATAACACATTTTAGTATTATTAAGGTATTGAATAACAAATGTAGCATATGAGATATTAAAAAATCATTTAATAAAATATTTATAACCCAAAGTTTTTTTTAATCCCTAAAAAAATTTATGATATATTTCGAATGTCATATTTAAGCTCAAAATAAGATATGATAACAAAATCAATTATTAAAGTCATCTTCAAACCACTGTTTTAAATATCTACTCAATAACAAAATGTGTTATCAATGTATCTCCATATCTATTCAATAACAAAATATAGCATTATAACACAGTTTGATATTGTTTTTATATTATTTTGCTTTTCACTCCTGCTCGGGATTGCATGTCTATTTACAAGTCTAATTACAACTTTGATTCTAAGTCCAACTTCATATAAAAAATCATGTCTGCTTTCATGCATTTAAAACGGTACTCAAGTTCAGTTTCAAGTCCGATGTCAAGTCCAGTTTTAAGTACAATCCAAAACCAATTTAATTTATATTCATTTTTAACTCCAATTTTATGTTAACTGGTGGGGGGAAACTCCCACGAAAAGCCGGTTCATTAATAACTTAATGATCTATATATTCTTTCTTGTTTGTCAATTTCTTATCTTTTATTGATAAAATTTATTCTAATTCTTTTATTGATAAATCAATTTCTTATGAAAATTTAAGTAAATTTTCTTAGCATATTCACAGTTGGATTACTAAATGATCTAGGTAGTCCGTCTCTAGCTACTTCTGGAGAAAAGCACGGGGGAAAACGTGACAAAAACTGAACGAGTAGCATAGAAAAAGAAGAAAAACTGCCATGAAAAGAGAAACATCGCGACATAATGGGAGAGAAAACGGAACGTAAAAAGAGAAAGAAGACAACGGGAGCAAAAAGGGAAAATGAGGCAAAACCCGATAGATAAAAGTAAAAAAGAAAGAAAAACGATATAGAAAATGAGAATCTGGACAGAAAAAGAGGAAAACAAAACAAAAATGTAAAGAAAAGAAGTAAGAGAAAAGAAAGGCGAGCAGGTAAATTGCGAATAGAGAACAGAAAAAGAGTCAAATGGAGAGAAAAAACGAGAGAGAGAAAACGAAAGATAAATGGGAGAAAATGAGAAACAGAATAATAAGAGGAAGAACGAAACAGGCAAAATCAACAAGAAATTGAAAAGAAGTTAACGAGAGAGGAAACAAAAAACGAAACAAAAGGTTTGAACAGCATGAACAGAAAAGCGAAAAACAAGACATTAGGACTGAAAAGGGTGAAAAACTGCACAGCAAAAGAAGAGGAGATACGAGGAAACAACGGACAAAAAAAAAGAAAAATGACAGCAAATGTGGAAAAAATGAACAACAAGAAAGGGAAAATGGAACACAACACAAGATAAACTAGAAGCAAATAGCGAGAAAGAAAAAGAAAACCGATAGAGGAAACTTTGAAAACGAAAAAAAGGTCAAACGAAATATAAAAGGAGAAAGATGAAAAAGATCGGAATGGCAAATGGGAATCGTATGGAAAAATGGGACAAAAAGCGAAGAAAAGTAAAATAAAATAACGGACTTAGGTAAACCTGGACAGAAAAACATGAAAAACTGGAGACAAAGAAGGAAAACTGGAGTGCCAAATCGAAAAAAGAAGCCAAAAACAGATCAAACGGGAGAGACGAGAGACGGGAGATGGATCCAGAAGAATTAAATTCGATTAGACGAAGATGAAAACTAGAAACGAGAAAGAAAATTACAAAAAATGAATGAAAAACAAGAGGAATAACTGGATTGTGAAAGAGAAAAAATGTAACGGGAAACTAAGAAAAACGTAAAGATGAAACAGAAAACACGGGACAGAAAAAAGAAGTATTTACCTAATTCAAAAATGTATTATCTCAGGAACCAAACAGTACGCCTCTTAGCAGTAAGTAAATTTTCTTAGCATATTCATAGATGGATTATCAAATATTACTGGAAAAATGGGATAAAAATGGGATGAAAAAAAGAAATATCATAACATGTGAGGGAAAATGCATCGTAAAAAGAGAATAGAAGTAAATATAGAATAAATACAAGAATAGAAGTAATCGAGAGAAGAAAAAAAAACAAGGCGAAGAAAGGGGAAACTGAACAGAAAAAGAGGGAGAACGGAAAAGAAAAGAAAAGAAAAAAGAAAGAACAATTAAAAAACGAAGAAAACGGCAAAGAAAATGATGACAAATAGGTTAGAAAAAGAGAAAAATGGAACAAAAAAGAAAAAAATGGGATAGAAAAGGAGAAAATACGGAAGCAGGAAAATTGAGAAACGAGAACAGAAAAAGATGAAAATGGAGAGAAAAAAAAAGAAAACTGAAGACAAATGGGAGAAAACGAAAAACAGAATGTTACAGAAAAGGGAGAAAAGCAGGACATAGTAAGAGGTAAAACGAAACAGACGAAAACAACAAAAATAGAAAAGAAGTTAATGGGACAGAAAATAAAAAAAAACAAAGTGGAAAAGCATAAGCATAAGCATAAGCATAGGATACCGCCCGTGTGCTGCTACTCCGTTATTGACCAGGACCGATGAAAATTGATGGCATAATGATGGCTGGAAAAAAGCATACAGCACGCTATTCCTCATTATGCAACCTTCTCTGGTCCCTGCATGCTGATTAATACCGACGCCAGCCACGTCCGAATGCGGGTCCTGGTGGGATGGGAAGGAATGTTAGTCCAATACTTGTTGCTACTAAAGACCAGGGAATCCTCTGCATCTTCACAAGTATTTCGGGAAAGGAATTGTTGTTAGTAGATGGGGAGAGTTATATGAGACTAACCTGACTGTTCAAAAATTTTCTGGTAAAGCCAGTAATTACGAAAATTAAGATACCTTTAAAAAATACCTTTTAATAAATTTAATATAATGCCATTGGTGCTCATATACAACCATAATTTGATAATTTATATCTAAAAATATTATGCACATGCGAGATTTAAAGTGACTCGAAAACCTCGTGACAAATTTGAATTTATTATACCTGAAAACAAAAATCAGGCATAATGAAACAAGCCAATATAGTTCCTAAGTTGATAAGCATTTCCTCCTATCAACGCTAATATGCAGAGATATAGCGCCCTACATGCTTAATAATAAAAAAAAAAGAATGGAAAAGAGAAAAAACTGGCATGAAAATGAGGAAAAATGGACGAAAAGAAATCAAAAAACCAGACAAAAATCGGGATTGAAAAGGGCGAAAAACGGGACAGAAAAAAAAAGAAAAAGAGATACAAAGGTGGGGAAACAAAACTAGGGAAGCTGCCACGACTAAGGCTGCTAAGACTAAGGAAAAACCTAAGATAGAAAGAAAAACTGAAAAAAGAAAGAAGGAGCAAATGGAAAAAAGGAGCTAAAAAAAGAATAAACGTGACAGAAAAGAAACCGAATCAAAAAACCGGGGCATGTAAATTAGGAAACAAACGGATTAGACGCAGACAAGAACGAGGAGAGTCGGAGGAGAGACGAAAACTGAAAACGAAAACAGGCAAAAGGAAAAACGAAAGAGAAAAGACGGAAAACGAGAAAGAAAATTACAAAAGAAATGTGTGAAAAACAAGATGATAAACTGGACTGAGAATTTGAAAAAATTGGATACGAAATGGAGAAAAACGGAGCAATGAGACAGTAAACGCAAGAGAACAGAAAAAAACGAGAGTAAAAAAAGGAAAAATGGAAGAAAAAACAGAAAAGTGAAAGCAAAGACCAAGAAAACGGAACAGAAAAGAACCACAAACGGAACAAAAAGTGGACTGGAAAAAAGAAATAAAGGAACAGAAAAGAGGTAAAACGTGTAAGAGAGTAAGACGTAATATGTTCACCCTAATTTCAACGGATTACCTGCGAATAGCCGAAACACAAATGGCCGAAATTACAAATGGCATAATATATCTAATGGCCGATTCACGAATGACCGAATCACAAAAGGTCGAAACAAAAATGGCCGAACAGCATATTCGGCCGAAAATATTCACGACCTTCAACCTGCAAAAACGTTGGGTATATGGTGTCCTTACTCGCTGTCGCTCGTTCGGATTTAACTAAGGGATAATCCCTACTAGTCAGTAACCCTAGGAAAATGCGTGCACGTAAATAGAACTGGTTTCTGCAGGGAGGCTGCCCCCCGCAGTGGCCGGCGCTTCCGACGGCGGGCTATCGGCGCACATTCGCGGCATGCGGCCATCTCGCCCTGAAACATCAAGGAAACATTTGCTACTAACACGGTAAATAGGTGTCGCACCATATAATGAACGAAGTTCATTTGCGTTTAGGGGAACAAAAAACTATCGATCATCTATACTCTAGTGAATAGTTGTGTTGCTTTTTCGTTTAATGTTAAATTAAAGTTATTTGTTAATTACCGTTCTGGTTCAAACTTAGAACAGTCCCAAACTTCGAACACTTAGAATAAAATGCTCGTTAGTATCGCTAATATGATAAAATGTTATGCGTATCGTATACCACCGTATTCGTTATAATGTTCTCTATCCGGAGGAATAGCGTGACATTATAACAGGAAGAACGAAACAAATTAAAAAAAGAAAAGAAGTTAATCGGACAGAACCCAAAAAGCGAGACTTGAAAAGAGAAAAAACGGCCTTGAAAATGAGGAAATGGGCAGAAAAAGACGAAACAGAAAGAGAAATAACGAGATTGAAAAGTGCCAAAGTGGGACAAGAAAAAAAGGGAAAGTGGAAATAGTGGGCACTAGCAAGGAAAACCGACAAAGAAAGGGTGGGTAAACGAGACAAGAGAGAAGACGAGGGGAGACGGGACCGGAAAAAAAGGGAAAAACGTGGCAGAAAAGGTGAGAAAATGGGATAAAAAGAGGGAAACTGAGATAGTAAAAACAACAGAAAACAAGAGAAACCAAAAGGCAAAAGAAGAGAAAAACGGAAACGAGGAAAACGGGTAAGAGGTAAAACGGGATATAAAAGGAGAAATATGGGACAAAATAAGCATGGGAAATGGATAAACCAAAGCAAAGCGTTGGTTTATAAAAGTTTTTGAGACTTAACCCTTCATCATCAATAGGCTTCGCAGCCGGTGGTTAGAGTGCAGGGCAATTACGGAGCAAGTGCAACGTTCCTACTGACCCTTGCAGCACCGATCGCTCAGCCGAGATTCAAACATACAACGACTGGCTTGTTAAATCAGTTAAATCGTACCTAGAAGCTACCTGGACGGGTAACGGGAAATGGAAATTGGATGGAAAAATGGGACAGAAAAAGGATACAAGATGAACAGGAAAGAGCGACCTACTAAGGAAAAACGGAAGGCAAAAAAACGAAATCTAGAGAGCAAATGGAAAAAGTAAGCTAAAAATAGAATAAACGTGACAGAAAAGAAGAGAACCGTGGCATTTACAAGAGGAAAAAAACGAAACATACGAAGATGAAAAACGAGAGGGATTAGAGTCAGAACACAGGAAACGAAGAAAAACGGAACAATGAAATAGAAAACACGAACAGAAAAAAAGAAAACGGGGGAAAACCAGAAGAAAAAAGCAGAGAAGTGTGAGCAAAAACCAAAAAAAACGGTACAGAAAGGAAGAAAAAACGGAACAAAAAGTGGAAAATCTGGACAGGAAACGAGAAATAAAGGCATAGAAAAGAAGTAAAACGTGTGTAAGACGAAATATATCAACCCTGATTTCAAGTAAAACTTCGTTCTAAATTAATCTCGTTTCCTTGTCTGAATTCAAGTCCAAGTACATGTCCACTTTTAAACCCAATTTCAGGTCCAATTTAATTCCTATTTTAAATCAAATTTTAAGTCAAATTCTAAAGTCTGATGTCAAATAAAAACTACAAATTCTCTTTTAAGTCCGATCTCCTGTATAATTCTGAATGAAGCTTCTAGTCCGAATCACTCCAAATTCAAATCCAATTTGATATAAAACATCAAGCCCAAATTAGTCCAAATTCAAGTCTAATTTAACACCATGCCAAGTCAAGTTTGTTCGCAAGTACAATTTCAACTCTAATTTATAGTCCAGTTCCAAGTCTGATTGTTGTTCCAATTTCAAATTTGATTTTAAATCCAATTGCACTCAAAGGTCGGTAGCCATTTTTCTGATATAAGTAATAATAATTCGCCATCCCACAATTTCCCAATTTTCGAGGCCAAAACATGTCCTGGTTACGCTAGTGATGGGAACGTTCGGCAAACAGAAAACAATTTTCAAATCACCACCCAGCTGGATAATCGCCAATGTGTGCATGCATAAATTTTGAATTTACGCATTGCAACGTTTTTTTTTGTCGAATCACTGCCATTTGTCCCGAGCGACATGCACAATCAGTGGATCAGAACAGCGGATGATGTTTTCATTTCCATTAAATCGGTGAAATACAGGATGCAGTACAACAGCATATGGTCATGGACAATGGATTACGGTTACGAACAGAACGTTCGGTTCGGTGGCAATTTCAATCGTCAATCGTACAGTTTGTGCCCAGTGCACAAAACCATAAAATGCTCCAAACTAAATCCCAGGATAGCATTTTCGGTTGAAAGCCCTGTTCCGGTTTTTACGGCCCGTTTTGGGTCACATGCTTTTTGTGTCCCAAAATGCAACTCATTGCATAATTCATAATGGAAAAGGTCGAGGGCATTACCTACATGAATGTTGCAGTTTCCGATAACTCCCTCACGGGATGCAACAGAGCAGAGACTCCACTATGGAATCCGGCTAGCTTAGAGGAGGTACCATAACTTTTGCTCTGCATGTGTCCCCATTTAGTTACATTTACTATGGAGCTAACGAATAACGTTATCCAAGCGTTGAAACGGGTGTATTCGTACCTCTACCTAGATTAACTGCCTTTTCAAGGGTTGGCAGTCCTTGGCCGACGTCATCGTCGTTGGTTATGAGTTTTTCCTCCCTTTACTCTTCCGGATTTCATTATGCCGGCGACTCCATCTTTCAAGCGGAGTTTGTTGCGGCTCCCTCAAGTGTGCAGTCTATATGCTAAGTGGCTGCATTAATTTCACCACACCTCGCTCGAAAAGAGGCCAGATTGCATTCATTTGCCATCCATCCGAGTCGCTGCCACCGAACCGCCGACGACGCCGACGCCGCCGCCGGCGGTCGACTAGCCAAATCATCACCGTGTATGCCGCAGATGCTTTTATATTGGCATCTGGTGCACCACCCAGCAGCCAGCGGCAAACTGGTTCCAAATCCGGTAGGAAGGTGGCACGGCACGGTGCGGTGCTGCTGCACCATCGAAGCACTTAAATTATTTTTCATTCATCCCGCTAGATCCTTTCCCGCTAGACGATGAAGTGAGTTTTCCGTCCCGTGAAGCTTTTCCATTCATTCGGCTGCTATCTTGAAAATCGGTAAAAGTATACTCGAAGCAAGCGAAAAAAGTGTTGAATGGATGAATGGCGTACTTATCCTCGCTTCCGAAGCACCAACGTGCGCCGGCGGAAATGCAGCCGAGTAGACGAATCGACGAGGAAATTGTTTTCTTGCAGCTTCAGTTTCGGCCGTGCCGTGTGTTTGCCGAATTGAATGTCGAAAGTGAAAAGAGTTTTATGTCAAAAGTCAGCTGTTTGGGAGGGAATTGGCTGCCCTCCTTGTCTTATACAATGTAGCTACGAATGCAAGGCTTAGACCAGTGAAGGACGTGCTGAGTTCAACTGACTACTTAACATCGGTCGGAAGATTTGTGTTCACAATTCAAGGATTGTGTGGATAGAGAAAACAATGAAGTTTTGTTATCTAACTTTTATTTCTACTAATCATGTGATCAGCTCTATTGATACTGTCAACATCGGTCCTGCTGACTTCTGTACCACACTCATTAGTTAATCGCTAATTAATGTCATATTCGATTTGTCGTACATTCGAATCAGATTCACACTGGACATGATTTGTCAATTTGTTCATTATAATTTATATATATCACAATACGAAAACTAATTGTTCTGCACTCAACAACCAATTTCAAACCCGGGAAGTCATTCTCATTCATTATTTGATTGGTTTTATATGCACAGCAGAGCAAGAGTGTCAACCGCATAAACCGGGTAAATCAATTTTTCGTTTTGGGTGTATCTACAGCATATTTTGGTGCGTTAAACAACTTCCGAAGCTGCGGAAGTTGCCAAAATCCTATAGGTTACTTCGAAATTATATAGCGGAAAACATTAAGCTGTCACGCGCAAATTGACGTGCTGATTTACCCGGAACATGGTTAGCAACCAAAATTTGGTTTTAACGATGCAATCAAGCTAATGACTATTTTTGCCTGAAATTACACTCAAACGAAGCTCAAGTCTTGATTTTCAATGTTGAAGTGTTTTAAGAAAAGTTCCCAACAGCGCTGCTTCTAATGGTATTGCACAAGCTCAAACATAATATACTTTAATCCCTGTTTCGACAAATTATGCATCCCCAGAACCCGCTGTAGATCACATTCCAGATCCACATTGTCGGTAAAAGACCTCTGCCCGATACACATAATATGCTCCACTGAATAAACTGCGACCGGCCAACTCCACCGGAAGTTGAGCTGCGGTCCATCCATTTTTCAACGCAGTCATTGCCTCCTTGGTCCTCGCTCTGGCAACGCAGCGCAGCAACGGGAGACAAATAACGTTGCTATCCAGCGGAACAAATTTATGGCACTTTCTTTTATTGTTCAAACAGAACATTATTGTGTCGCCTGTTTGTCGTTGGATGCCCCAAGATAGACGGAAAGACACAGACAGACCGTGTGGAAAAACAAGGGACAACTACAAATCTTTTCCAGCTCTAGGAGCTGAGTGCCAACGTCGGCGAGCTTTCCGTCGTGTGCCGTTTTGGCACGAAAAACTGGAACATTATTTTCTGTTTTTACTGCTCGGGGTTTTGTACGAAATATTGACAGAAATATTAACATAAACATATTTGATCGAATCAATCCCACCAACGCGATTCATAATTAATGACGCGAGCAAACGTTAATTATGTCTAATTAGCAAACAGCTGTTAATTTCATGCTCACTCACTGGGGTTCATACTCTGTCGCCTGCAAAGTGTCGGAACGGTTCTTAGTGTCGCATCGTTGGTTGCTCAGACAGAAACAAGCTTTACACACAAATATGCTTCCGTGGTGGTGCTTGTGGTGGTTGAATGCTTCCCAATACTAAGCGGATTAGTTTTCTGAGTTGAATGCTCTCAGCACTGACTGACTGACTGACTGACAGACACAACGGAGATAAAATTATGTGCGAAAATGTTACGCAGTATTTCCCTCTACGGCGAAGTGAAACAACAAGAAGAAAAAAAACCCGATTTAATCCACCTAGTGGTGAAAGGAACCTTTGTTATACGGTCTTACTTGCTATTTGAGATTGAAATCGACACGTCTTCGGAACATAATGCATCTATTGGTTAACGTTGCGTGGTGCATTGGTTTTCATAAAATTTTTGGAAATTGAATAATTTTACAAAATTTAAACAAAATAGCAGCACCTATAAATTTTGATAGATCCTTTTTCATGAAATTACTGAGTAAGGGTAAGCTGGTTGTTACTAATTTGAGTAAGTGCAAGTAAAAGCAAGTTATAAGAGGAAATATTATTCTTTAACATATACATTGCGTAATAAAAGTCTAGTTTATAGGTTTTTGAACTACGCATAAATTTCTGTAACGCCATTATTTTTGATTGACATCAATAAAGTTTTCTTGAATAAATTTCATCAATTTTTATTAACCTTCGATTACTCACGCTGTACAACACGCATTTTGTACAACACGTGTAGGTTTTTGAATGCCATATTGTTATAAAGTTACAAATCTCTGTTTAACACGTATATTCTTCAATTACCTTGTTATGAGCAAAATGTCATAATTATTCAATGCATTAATACTTTAAATTGTTGGGCAAATAGATCAGCATAAACTGACATCACAGAAACGAAGCAATCAGCATGTGAGTTGTACGGCGATTGGCCCTGGAAGTTTCTCTCGTTTCTTCATATGAAAAAATGGTGTCTGTATGCAGCAACACAATCAGCAAATATAAAATGTTTAAAATGTATCTGTTGGTAGTCGAGTCATTCGGGGTCAAAATTAAGGCATTTTTTTAATCAAAGTTCTACAGTACCTAAACAAACAAACATAGAGGTATATACTATATTCATCAAAGTTGGGTATTTTTACTATTTATACAATTTTGCAATACATGAAAAAGGAATACAACAATTACAAAAAGAGCTAAAATAGAAAAAAACTGATCTTACAAATTCATATACAATGAATAAGATTTTTCTCTCTTCGCTTAATAGATAGAAGGTTACTGTATTCAACAAAATTTCTTGTAATAATATGTTCTAAAACTTTGCAGAACACATCAATGTGTTATATTGAAACTGAAGAAAAATAATTTTTTTATTTCACTTTTAGGGGGATTAATCAAAATTTAAATTGCACCAGACGATAGAACTTTCAATTTTAAGAAATTCTTCCGAAGGTTCCATAAACTTAAAACCAAGTTTTCCCAGTCAAAATTCTAATGCGCATGTCTTTTTGGCTTTGGGCCATTGTGCGCGCGAGTAACCGAATTACAAAAGTCGGCGCGAGTGTTGGAGGGTTAATATCTTTTGATCGGCAAAACCGATTCTTCTGAAATTTTGCAGATATATTTGTAGCATTAAAATCTCTAATTTGATGCCAAAATAATTCATACTAGATAAATCATCTTAGATGAAATGGTTATAAATTATTATAAATTTTAATGTGTTGTATTCAATTGATCATAACTTTCAAATTAAACATCCAATCAAAAAACAAATCAATAGTGATCTATTAGGTTATGTTAGCTGTCAAATGAGACTAATAGCGTCTAAATCGGTTTGGTCATTTCTAAGAAACAGGCGATAATTATTACCTTGTCAAAACAGGTTTTTTAAGCATAACTTTTAAACTGATTGTTTGTTTTCAATAAAATTTATCCGAAAAATTTAGTGTTAACAAGAGCTTTCATTCGATACCAAGATCGTTGAAATCGGTCATTTGGGTCCGGAGAAAATCGTGTCACGTAATTTTTACTTTTTTACTTATAACTTTTAAACGAAATGTCGGACCTCGAAACAATTCAATAGTGATATACTAGGCAATAATATCTTTCAAACAAAAGTAATAGCGAACAAATCGGTTCAGCCATCTTCGAGAAATAGGCGATAGAAAAGTTACGCCCCGCACATACATACACACATACACACACACACACACACAGACATTGCTCAGTTCGTCGAACCCTGTCGATTGGTATATGTGGCTCGGCCCTCCGGGCCTCGGATCAATTTCGTGTTTTTCGACCAATTCCTAAACCTTTGTTATAGTATAACAAAGGTAAAACAAGAAAGAATTTATTGTACCCCTCTCGTTGGTAGTAAGATAATTTATACTGTGCAGATAACTCAACCTTTTTGTAAACATCATGTTTTTTGTTGTTGTGCAAAAATGTTTGATCTAAAACTGTCTTGTGAGTGAGAAAATGAAAAAAACCTACATTGAATCAATCAACGTCTTTTTGGAAGGTCAAATTGATTTATTTGATGACTAGTATTCTAGTATACTTACAGGTAAACAAATTAGAACAGCAAATTTTGAAACCTTTTTAGTCTTGAAGAATTTTTCAGAACTTCTGATTGTACCAGTCCGAAAGTATTCTAATTAAGTGATAAAACAATGATTTTTTACCTCGTAGAAAAGTCTATTTTTGAGTGCACATAACTGTTCACATTTACGAATGTGATCATTTCATTTCTTAAAAGTAAAGTAATTCCTTACAATGAGGCATAGTGTCTGTGTGTACCTACGGTCGAGATACCAAACGCTAAACGGAAAAGCTTAGAAACTTTCGCTTTGTCATGGGAAATATACTTTTTACTACGATGGTGCCCTTGGCACTGACGTGCCCAGACTTTGGTGAAAGGTGGTGCACCAACCTTTTACAGCATGTCGCTGTACCGGGTTTTTGGGCTAATTGTGTTTATACAACTTAACTTTATTCCAGACATAATTTTAGTGCACTCGAACATATTCTCACTGGCGTGCCCAGCCATAAATAGTTGAGGCACCGATCTTTTAGAAGCATGTTTAGGTTTAGAAAGATCACGTAATCGTTGGATTTATTTTTACGCGATTAATTTACTTATCACTAAAATATCGGTCGATCACCTTACAAACTCAGAACCAGGGATGCATGCAGTGGATCACTTTGACTCAATTTTAATTCATTCTACCACCGTAAATACAAAAGATACAGCAAAACTTGATTCAGCAATATTGTAGATAATAACTCCTTCTATAAATGTCCCATACATAATGTTTCAAAATTTCACTTGGTTGAGATGCCTGCTCCGGATTTCTTGGGTACAGTATGAGGATTTTTTACAAGAAATTTTGTAGAGAAAACGGGACACATGATCCAGTTGGATAAGCCAATGGACTTGAAACTATAATTGAAATTAGACATAAAATTGGACTGGACATAAGATTAGAATTTGGATTTAAATTTGAACTTGGATTCGCACTTGAACGTGGGCTTGAGGTTGGAATTGAAATTGGACTCAAAATTGTACTTGAATTTCGACTTGGAATAGGTATGAATTTGGACTTAAATAGGATCAATTTAGACTTGAGGCGTGACCTCAAATCAAACTTGAAAGTGCACTTAAATTTGAAATAGAACTTGAAAAAAGACATGAAATAGGACTTAAATTGGATTTGAAATCAATCTTAAAATTGGAGCTGAAACTGCATTTGATATTAGACATGAAGACTTGAAATAGGAATTAAAATTCAGCTTGAAATTAAAATTAAATTAGACCTAAAATTAGACCTAAAAAACTTGAAATTTCATTCAAAATATTTTATCTGTAATTTGACTTGAAATTGGACTTTGTTTTGGGTTAATTGAGACTTTAATCTTTACCTAAAATTGAACTTAAAATTGAACTCGAAGTTGAACATAAATTTAGTCTTCAAATTTGACTTGAAATTAGACACAAAACAGAAGCTTAAACGGGATATTAATATTTTTGAAACGGTGGTTCTACAACTGATGGAGGGACGCACTATGGGCCAGAAATTAAAATTGCGGGACAAAAATATTTGCGTTTAAACAGCATGTCTCAGCTCAATGTGGTCTTCGGCAACTTTTTGAATAAAAAACTGATGCATATTTTGAAGGGGTAGTCCAATATTTAAGCGTTACTTAAACAACAATTTAAGTAATAACCTTTTGAGTAAACTTTTTTTCACCTTTTTGGTTTCAAAATATTAAAGATAAACCAATTTCAAGTAATTTTTTTGAAGATATGAAACTTCTACCTTTTACTCATTTTCAGCAATAGATCTTTGTTTATAAACGACCCCTCAAATCACATTTCTTCTTGTAATATGTTTATTTCAACAGACAGCTCAATGTGATGTTCTAGAAAATATTTTGCACATGAAAGAGGAATATTTTTGCTGAAGACTGTTTTGCTTTATATGCAAGAATTAATAAGATATAACTGATTTTAGGTTGAAAACCGTCTGATGAAAAATCCGAATATCTTAGCCATCTGCAAGTATCTGCAATTAGTTTGCATACCAATTTGTAGGGAATTATTAAAGCTATCTGCCCAAATGTGTATTTCAGAGAATAGCTGGGAATACCTGGGAATAGTGCGGATTTTTTTTTCATACATTTTATAACTTAATAAATATGCGTCCTAGCGTCAAAGAGTCTTCACAGAAAATATGTATTTCAACATACTGAATAACTTCGAAGAACATTCAAAAGCAATAAAATAATCGTGTGCAAAGTTATTGAGTGTAATTGATTTTTAAGTGCTCTTTTTTAACACATCATCATATTTCGCAACCGGTAAGAGATAGATAGTTACTTTATTCAGCAAAGTTGCTTATTTTAGTATGTTCTGCAACTTTTGGAGAAAAATACTTTTTTTTAAATTATTTAAGAAAACAAAAGTTTGTATCACCCTAATAGGTGAATTCATGGTCACCCTAATAGTGCAGGAAGATGCGCTATATTTTATTATTTTGTTTCTCCGAAGACACCACCCTTGAACAAATACACATTTTTCATCAGACGGTTTTTAGCCTAAAAATAGTTATATCTTATTAATTAATGCAGAAAAAGCAAAACAGCCTTCAGCAAAAATATTCCTCTTTTATGTGCAAAATGTTGTCTAGAACATCACATTGAGTTATCTGTTGAAATAAACATGTTACAAGAAGAAATGTGATTTGAGGGGTTGTTTATAAACAAAGGTCTATTGCTGAAAATGGGTAAAAGGTAGAAGTTTGAAATCTTCAGAAAACATACTTGAAATTGGTTTATCTTTAATATTTTGAAACCAAAAAGGTGAAAAAAAAATTTACTCAAAAAGTTATTACTTAAATTGTTGTTAAAGTAACACGTAAATATTAGACGACCCCTTCAAAAGACGCATTATTTTTTCATTCAAAAAGTTGCCGAAGACTACATTGAGCTGAGACACGCCGTTTAACCGCCAATGTATTTGTCCTGAAATTTTAATTTCTGGCCCATAGTGGGACGGTAGGGGAAAGTAATGAATTTTTTTTAGAGTGGTGGGACAAGAGCGGGAAGGTGAAAGGGGGCTATTGGTAACTACGCTTAACAAGATACGTATTTCGCCTACGACTTGCAGGCTTCATCAGTGTCTGTCTTTTTTTATTTCATTTCAGGTTTCGTATTCTACTAAAACACTCCAAAAACTTCAGTCACTCACATTGCTAATTAGCGCAAATGATTTCCATTTACTTCCGTCGTTTAGATTTCGATAATCTGGTTTTATCATGGTTTTGCGCAATACCAAGGTGATACAAGCCAAAAACGTCTTATAGCTAGCTATAAAACAAAAATAAAACTGTTAATAACACAAATTTGTTGTGTTAGTTTTATGGCGCTATTCATATAGTAACACCCTGACCAAAGAGATTTATTGCTGTTTTATGAAGAATATCAGAGTTGAACAATGAAATCATTTTTTTGCCGTTTTCTAGCTTTTTTTTGTCACCAAACAATGTTATTATTAATCGATTTTCATGTCAGAATGCAACAGAATGATTTGCTAGAAACTAACATCGAATCAAATATATTTACTGTTTAAACAACTGGTTTTTAGAAACAGACGAAATTTTGACGGCACGTTAATTTTAGCCATTTATCATTCCTATAGCTGTACGAAAAAATTTAATGCGCATTTGCTGCACAACTAGGGAAACTACTGAAAGTCGCTATAAATCAAATCGATCAGGATAATCTGACAGTAAAACTTTCACTTTTCTGCTCACGGCTATATATTTTCAAGTCATTGAAGCGGTCTCGGTGATTTAGCTTTCTACGCAGCAAGCCAAATGCATAATAGGCTTGTCGTGCAAAGCGTGTAAGTTTCATTAGATTATGGCGGTTGGCGCCATGCTGTCAAGCAGTGAAAAGCATAATTGGCTTTTTATTGCTGTCTTCACCAGACTGTATCGAGCCTACTTAAGCTTAAGGCCTGATTCTTCAAGAGGTTATAAAAACCTTTTGAAGAGTGGTCCTCTTGATCGGAAGGAAGTTTTATAGCGGTCATCAGAAGGTTCTAGTTAAGTCCATAGTTTTATGAAACGATTTTATGAAATTGGTCATGAAAATCACTTGCGGATTAGTAGGATTTCATTGAAGTATTTTGTTGAACTTAACTTGTGCATAACATTGAGCTGCAATTTAGTCACGAGTTTCCAATGTGGCGCTGGGATTTTCGTTACAGAGCGAATAAGGATCTTATATTATTAGATTACCTGGTATTGGTTCGACTCATGCACCTTCCAGCATTGGATAAAAAGTAGGAGTCAAAATGACTACTTGTCAAGCATAGCTACCAATACCCCCCCCCCCTTCCTTTCCGTTCTTCCCCTCCTTCACCAAAAAAAATTTTTCATTTCTTTCCCCTACCGTCCCTTCATCAATTGTAGAATCATCGTTTCAAAAAAAAAATATTAATATATATGTATGACCGCATTTCAAGGTCAAGACTAAAAACTTGAGATTAGTCTATTACCTGGTATTGGTCAACCGCTATTTTATAACAAATGATTGGAGCTTTAAGCTGTGCAGATTAGTAGACGGTAAATTATGCTTGTCAGGCCAACGTTTCGTTCCCCATGAACATCTTCGTCAGGGTAAAAGTGTTGATCGTCTTTATCCAAAAACTATTAATCTACAGTGTTTTGTTTTGTTGCACTTTGTTTTATGGAGTTTCTGACCTTTGTTAAATTTGTCCCTATTTTTGACATCGAGTCAATTTCTTTGATTGCTTTAGAACGATACTTTTGCTAATTTTTGTTTCAACATATCTAGTAGCGCACTCCAATCGTGTAGATAGGATAATTTAAGTATACCGTGTGCCACGGTCCGTGACGGCTAGTAATTCCGCGTGGGTAGGATGTTTCAGTGAAATTTACTGGTAAAAATCGATTTTTAGGATGAGTGTGCGGAATATTATGCTGCGCGGAATAATGTGCTGCGTGGATTTACCCCCACAGTACTCGTTGTTTCTTCTAACACTATTTCGTTGTTTCTTCTAGGCCTTGTGTTATTTTTACACTTTTCGTGTCTTCTAGTTTTTAAAACAAAATTATTATCTTGTTATTGTGTTATTATTTTTGGTACAGTAAACTCTCGGAAAAGTTAATCGATTGGGGAATGGGTCGATTAACTTTTCCGAAATATTAACTTTTCCGAGTAGTCTCAAAAATCATTGAAAATGATAAATACAAAAGCGAAAAATGCACTCTGGAATATAGGATACACATTTTTATGTATTGTGAAATTGTAATGAAAAGAAATATGTAGCAAGATCTTAATGAAATAATACTTAGTTCCTTTCAGTAAATTTAAAATAGTCGGTTACACTAGTTTACTTTTGTTTTTTTTTTCGTATAGCCTGCGACTACGTTTTGATAATGTTCGCGCTTATTTTTAGTTTATTGCTGTTCCTTCTTTTGCGTTTAAAATTCAATCTGAGTTTGCGCTTTTCCAGTATGTTATCAATAATCCTGAAGTAACTATGTGTAACTAGCAAATAGTTCAATACTAGAGTTTAATTTAATCCCAGTTATGATGCGACTCTGTATGACTCTGTATGACTGTGGAAAGGCGACAATAAACCGAAAAATGAGAAATAAAGATAGAAGGTAAACACACGTGTGTGCACGAACACTTGGACAACCAATAAATTAAAACTCTCAGAAAAGTTAAGGTAAAAATTAACTTTTTAGAGCGTTGCATGAGAGCTGATATTCGCTTAACTTTTCTGAACAATTAACTTTTTAGAGAGTTCACTTTTCCGAGAGTCTACTGTACCATGTTACGTCTTTGTTGTAACGTTTTTTACTTAATTTTGTTATTTTTGAATAAATTTTACCATTTATGAATCATTTTTTCACTATTGCTTCATTTGTGTGTTATTTTCGTGTCGGGTCTATGTCATTTTGGCATTATTTTCGTACTATCGTTATGATATTTTGTCTAACGTTCCCTCCACTAGCTTAAAAAAAATCGAAAATTAAAGAAAATTACGCCTTTCCTTTTAATTTCATTCACTTAGTTTTACTTTTCAGGCGACAATTCGATTATCGAACACCCGCGCACTCGCTGTTCTACATCCTCGTCAACAGCGCTCATCTAACGGGTACGGAATCTGCCTAAAAGTCGTCGGCCTCTGTTGGGTTCTCTTCAAAATTATGTTTTTACTGATCGTTCATCCGGTGTCTTTAGTACGTGACCAGCCCAGCCTGTCGTGTTTTCGTCACTTCCCAATATCCGCATCTTTATATATTTGGTATATTTCATTATTCATGCGCATGCACCACACTCTTTCTTCTAATTTGCCGTCAAGAATTTATCGTAGGATCTTACGCTCATAAACGCCAAGAGCTCGTCAGTCTGGCAGGCATGCTACAGGGGTCGAACTGGCTACGTAATTCATCGAAGGCCACCATGTTTAAGCATAATCTGCCATAGCTCATTTCGTTTGACTGAATCATACGCCGCCTTGAAGTCTAAAACAGATGATGAGTCTGCAAGTTGAATTCCCGCAATTTATCGAAGATACATTTGATCCGTTATGGAGTGCCCTCTCGAACCCCGCATAGCTCTTCCACAGTTCATACCTTTAGTGTAACTAAATTCTGTATAGAAATCAGTACTCTGGTTGAAACCACGCAGTACCACAGAATCAAGTAAACCTTTACTGGGTTCCCGGCCATTGCGGAGTGGAAGGAAATGAAAAAGCCGATACTTTAGCGAGGCAGGGTTCATCTACGGACTTTATCGGCCCAGAACCGTTCTGTGGTGTGTCACCAAGCGCGTTTAAATCCGAATTTCGTGCATGGGAACACAAAACAAGAGAGCAAAATTGGAAATCCTCTACAGGACTAAGACAGTCTAAGCGCTTTATACAGCCAGACCGTAAAAAAGCCTATCATTGTTTAATTTGAAGAAAACCGAACTAAGTATAATAATAGGACTATTTACCGGTCACTGTCCGAGCAAACGCCATCTCAAAACGATTAGTAGGCTGGACAATGATACTTGCCAACTCTGCGAATTCGAAAGCGAAACCACAGAACATCTGCTCTGCCAGTGCAGTGCACTAACTCTTGGCAGACTAAGAATCTTCGGTAAAGGAACAATGGAGCCTTTCGAAGTCTGGTCTGCAAATCCCAATCAGGTAATAAACTTCATAAGAAGGGCAATGCCGGACTGGGAAAAGAGGTATGAATTGACAATGACAAACACTTCCATTAATAGTGTTATATCGGCAACTAATACCTAGACAAAAGAAGAAGTATACCACAATAGATCAAAATAATGGTCGCAGTGGTCAAATCTTCCGACAAAAAAAAACCCCAGTACCACAGTTGACAGTGGTAAATCAGTTTATAAACGTAAGCGAAGACTTAAATAAATTATACCAGATTGCAATCAAAACACGCATCAGTAACATAGCTGCATCTCATAGTTACCTGGCGTTAGAAGAGGTACATTTGGGCGTTTTGGTCATATATTCTGGTTATCTCCGTTATAGTGAATCTAGAATATCATATCAAAAAAGAGTTTTCTCACAAGAAGTTATAGAACATTAGGTTGGGTTCCATCGTTTCGGTCTAAATAAGACGTAAAGCGACGCACGTGGGCTACAGTTGGTATTTTTATGTTTGTATAATTTCATATTTTCATCAGAAGAAAGAAGAAAGTAATGATTTCTTTTTTTGTAAAAATGCATGTGGGGTCAGTCCCGGCGTAGTGATTAGCATTCACGCCTCTCACGCCGAGGACCCGGGTTCAAATCCCAACCCCGCCGAAGTCACGAATGACCCAAGTTGGTTAAAGTGACTATAATCTAACAAAAGAAGAAAAAATGCATGTAAATTTAATGATTTTCTAAAAATATTATTGGAATTTTTATTTTTTGCTCGACAGAAGACAAATCTGTTTTTGTATATCCATACAAAAATTCTTTTACGACTTTTGGTTAAAAATTTATGTGTTTAAGTAAGCGATATGCGTGAAAATAGGAAAATTCTAATTTAAGTTTTCTGGAACAAATGTTATCCTAGAACGTTTCAAATATTATGCTTCCATTTATAAGGTCGTAAGCTATCCCGTAAAAAAATTTACATTAAATTTTGTAGTATAAACAATGTGTCTAAAACAGTTTATATTGTGAACATTGAAACTTATGGTAAATTTATTGTAAGAGTGTCTCAAATTCAAATTTAATTCATATTTTTGTTTCTTATTTTATGCTATAGAATTGGCCATATTTTATCACAAATTTACTACCTTTATTAATTATATTTTGTTTTTTCGCTTAAAAACATTACCATAAAAGGACGATAACTTTCACTGTAAATGAAAATTTTTTTTCGCGAAAAAGTAGATTTTTTTTATTGTTAAGATACTTAACAACCCATCATTTTTATGGCAGAATCTCTAAAAACCATGAAAGTTATGGTGGACTACAATAAGTTTGATGGTTGAGTTATCTTTTCTGACAATAAGTTTTATTTTTTTACTGTATTTTGTATCCGAATGTTACCATAATTTTTATCTTCATGCTATGCTTTTTTTCCGGGATGCCTGTGACAAAACTTAATCAAATTCTAAGACCCTCCAACCTAAACTGCATGATAATTTAAAAAAAAATCCCTAATTACATTAGTGTTAAGTACGTAGGCCAAAAACGAGTCACCATATTTTAGTTTAAAAGAACGTAAACTGTGAACTGTGCCGCAGCGATGCCTCATCCCAGGCACACCAGTGGCCCTCGCCTTGGTGATGAGCAGACCGACAGACAGGCAGTTAGATGATTATACATTCATCTGGCTGTTTAAAGTTGTGCTACCAAGCGAAGAGGTTTACTTTTTTACCGAGTGGGTGGGTGGCTGCCCACTTGCTGGCAACATCAAGAGAAGAGAACATTACTGTATAAAGTAAATAACCGTCTTCTTTCTTCTTGACCTACGGCAGTCTATTTTTGCTCATTAGCGCTAGCGCTACAGTGAATTACGCCATGATGATCCGTCTCAACAACTCTCCGGGTCCGGGACTTCATTAATCCTTGCCTGGGTGGCTAATGAAACAGAACATAGCCATCACCACCGCTGAGCTGCTGATATAAATCATCTTCCTAATTTGAACTAATGTACGCTACAACCTGGCGAGACGTGCACTTCTTAACCGGTGCGTATTACTGCGAAAGTTTCGTTCCACACTTCCTGGGCAGAACCGGAATCTTTCACGGACTATAAATCTGTCATGATCTACTTCAACATTCGCCACGGTACAGTGGAGCTGACGTCGTCCGTAGCAAGCTAAGCTAAGCTCCCGCAGTATAAATATGCAACGTCGAGAAAAGCTCCGAGACTCATGATGGGTGGCGAAAAAGGTATGAGAAAATAAGCAATCAAAACGTTTGTCTGCTGAAAATTATCGGGTTTCCATCGGTGGTGGTTACAAAATCCCTTATAATACGTATTTTATTTTCGCACCAGTGCAGTGGCCAGGATTATTCCGTTTGATGTTGGTGAAACGCTTACCTGTGAAAGGAGAAAGAAAAAAAAAAACAGTTGTTAGAATTAAATAATTAAACATGGTTTATGTGTAAAGAAGCATTTGGGAGGCAAAACGAAACTGTATTCCAGCTGTCATCCTCCCATGACATCGATGCCACATAATGAAACATCATTATCCGCAATCCAAGCTGTCAGTCTTTTCGACGACTTAAACTGTCTTATGACCATATCGAACACGCACAGAGGAGCAGCGGTCGGCGGCAGCACCTGGACAATTTCAGTATTTAGCAAGTTTCGTCGACGCCACGTTGCGTTGCGTTGGTTGGAAGTCATCACTCCTTATGCGAACGAAAGCCGTTTCACATTTGCCTAAATTGAGTGCATCACGTCGGTCGGGCGTCACCAACGACGGGACCGCGCCGGCCGGTCCGATCCGGAGTGCACTGTCATTGACCAGTTGCATCTTGTTTCACAGCTCCACCGCCACCGCACACCACCACCCACCGGAACGGCGCGGCGGCACGGAGGAGCAAGTAACTATGGGAGGTTGTTCAATTTATTCCGGCTCGTAAAACTTCAAAAAGCGAACGCCGAAGGTAATCAGTCGAAAATGCGTGTGCCGCTGACCTTTTGACATACTCCATGGGACCGAAAGTTCCCCGTTCGCATGTATTAAAGGGTACTCGATAAATGAGTTTCAGGTAATTTTCTCACCACACGTAGTAAAGATTTTATTCTATAAACCAGATTCTTGCACTTCAAGCTCAGTTAAAAATTGATGCACTGACTGGCGCGCACTAAATTTGCAAGTTCGTGCCTAATTGTTCGGGAATGCGATGCAATAAAAAAAGGGCGTGCAATTCCAGCGCGGTCCGTGAACCGCCACCAATCATAATAAGGATTCGTTAGTTGAACAATAAAAGAAAAATACTACAGTTTACGTGTATTTATAGCGTACAATAAAAAACGAGTCATTTCGTTTCACTGACCGCGCGCAGCACAAACAGGCAGCGGCGCGCAAGCCGGAACCTTGCCAGCCTGAAAACAAGAAAATAAAGGACTCTCGGATCGCATATCTCTCCGGAGTCCGGGTCCGTATTATGCCCGGCCTTAAGTAATGTGAAATGCATACTCAACTTTTTACGTCTGTTACAAGAGCGAAGAAAAGGGTAATATGTCGGGCTTTCAAGCATAAAACCTGCACCAGACATGGATGTGAACAGAAACAAACCCTGACGGCGGTGTTGCGATGGCTGCGGCGGCGGCGGCGATGATGATGACGATGATGATGAACAAATGTTTTCTTCAAATCGATTTTCCACGCCTCTGGATGTGCCCCGCGTCCGGGACCGGGGCAGTGACGAAAAATTACGACGTGCTGTATGCATACGGACGCACTCGGCGCGGAAACTTTGCCCGCGATTCTCTAGAATGACGGGCATTCGAAACACCTGGGGAAGTTTAATTGGAATTTTTTCCTTCGATTACCTGCTACTTCTGGTACCCGCTTCCGTCGTCGTCGTCGTCGCTTTGGCACTACCGTATGCGAATGAGAGAAGAAGGCTTTAAAACTTACATGCAAGCGGTAATAATAATCTTTCGCTGCTGGCAGCGAGCGAACGAGCGAGGCGAGGCGGAGCGGGAGACTGACTGCCTGAAGAGGCGAAGGCCTGAAGCCGCGCCGCGTCGACCGCGAAACACGTACACACGAAGCGGCGAAGAAAAATTGCAATTCAAGAGAAGTAATATAAATTTTACTGTGTTTTGACGGGAATCCGTTGTTTGTTACCGGTCAACAGTCTTGTTACACGACAAAGACCGCATTGTCGTAGTACCACATTCCACGTGAGTGATTGAGTTCCCGTCCATCCGTCCGTCGACTTGAAGAAATAGAACCTTCCCATTCACCCACCTCACAGCAGCGCGGCAGAAGGATAAAGTTTTTTTTTCGCCGTAGGTGTTTTCGACCGCAACGAATTAGTTGGTTATTGGACATTCTAGGAGCACTTGTGACAGCAGCACTTGTATTCTACTATTATTCAGAAAGATAGTAGATCACCTGAGCTCTACAATTGCTTCATGCATAACTTTTACAGATTATGCTTCTTATGAGGCAATAAAATCGAATGAATGTAAGCGAGCTATCTATATCAGAACAAAAACACCACGCTACAGTTAGCTAGTTAGTTAGATATCTGGTGTGAATGCCAGGATAAACAACCAATCAAAGCTTAGCATTAATATCAAAAGAGGCCAACACCAACGAAATCCAGTCAGTTAATGAGGATCGTAGCCTTTTTTTTCTTCTATCAGATCTATCAGATCAGTTTATTACCTGAATTACAATTACAAGTTTATTACACCGTTACAGTTTATTACACGAATTATTTCAGATTGCCAGCTATGTTTTCTTTGCATTGTGAGCATTCTACAATTTCCATTGATTCTAGGGTATTACTTAGGTTTAGTTGGTCATAACTGTGGTTGCGGGGCAGCATTCTGAATGGATTCTGACAGTGCACATACCATCCGTATCCGCACATACCGGACCATCTGAGCGATTCAGAATAGATTCGCCAATTACGAGGTACTTATCACGAGGTTATTGGCTATACGATCGCAAACAACATATTTTTTATTCGAGCAAAGAAAGCTAATATCACTGAATATGCTATCAACATCAAATCAAAGCAATTGATATGATCGAAAATTGGTCATTATTCCAATCAAGTGGCTGCTCACGAACTAGCAATTTTATTGTTAAGTGCTTTGTTTTAGCAAATTTTTACCAGTATCGAAAAACACTTTTGTGCTTCTCCACTGTGTCAGTTTAAACTCAATAAACTCTCTCTCTCTCCTGTCCTACTTGTTGTCCATTTTTGTTGAACTTGTTCTCCATTTCGGTCCCATTTTCTTTCTACTTATTCCCACTTTTTCGTTATTTTTGTCCCATTTTCTCCCTATTTCTGACTCATATTTTCTTCATTTATGTCTCACCTTTGCCTAATTTTTATTCCACTTTGTTTCTATTTATCTCCCACTTTCCACCTATTTTTGTCCCATTTGCTCTTCATTTCTACCATGATTTCTCTATATTTCTGTCCCACTTTCTCTCCAGTTCAGTCCTACTTTTCTCCATATCTGTCCCATTTTATTTCCATTTTTGATACACTTTTTTGTCATTTCTGTCCCAATTTCTCTCCATTTTCGTTTCACTTTCTCCAGTTTTCAGCCCTACTTTCTTTCCATTTCTTTTCTGTTTTTTCACCATTTCTGTTCCACTTTAGGTGTGTAGGGCACTATATTTCTGCATATTCGCGTTGATAAGAGGAAATACTTATAAACTTAAGGATTATTTTTAGATAACATAAACTCAAGTTTGTCACAAGATTTTCGAGCCACCGTATCTCGCAGGTGGATATTAGCGGAATAGTATTTTCCTATATAAATTAACAAATTATGACCATCGTGGACCATTACCATAATATATTCCATTTAAAAAAACTGGTAAATTTTTAATGTTAGTTTTCGTAATTACTGGCCTTGCAAGCAAATTTTCGATTATTCAGATTAGTTTTATTATTTATTAGTTTCGCTTTCATGTCTTGCCCATTACTAAAACAACAATTTTTCCGCCAGCGGTTGTTTTTGAAGGCCATTGTGAGTTCTCTTGGGCGCACTTCGCAATATAACAGTTTTTCTCCATTTTCTGTTTTACTTCCTCGTCATTTCTGCTTTATTTCTTCTGCTCATATTTGTCCCAATTTCGCACCATGTGTGTCCCATTTACTCTTCCTTTGGGCCCCACTTTTCTCTCAATTTCCGTCCCAATTTATTTGTCCCACTTTTTATCCATTTTTGCCCGGATGTCCCTTCATTTCTGTCCCACTTTCTCTCTATTTCCGTCCTATTTTCTCTTCACTTCTGTTCTATTTTTCCCATTTATATCCCACTAGCTGTAATGCGAATCGTAGGTAAGCTACGTCGCTATGTAACGGTAACGCTATGTAACTCAATGAGATGCAACTTCGTTACATTTGCTTGTCTTGCATGCAATCTGGCATAATAGGTTCAAGACTTCGCTGCGGATGATCAAGAGCCCAGTTTTAGTTACAGAAAAGAGTCTTATCTATATATATATAGATAGATTTTGTCTTCATTTCTGTCTCATTTTCTTTCCTTTTGTATCTCTTTCCCTTCACTTCTGTCCATGTTCTCTCCATTTCTCTTCTACTTTCTCTGCATTTTTGTCCTATTTTCTCTCTATTTCTGTTTCATGTGTGTCACAGTTTCTCTCCATTTTTGTCCATTTTTCTCTTAATTTCTGTCCCCCTTTCCCTACATTTCTGATTCATTCGCTCTTCACTTCTGTCCTAATTTCTCTCCATTTTTTATCCATTGTTTTTCTATAACTGTCCCCCTTTATTTCTATTTTTGTTCTTATTTCCTTCCATTTTTGTCACTCTTTCTCTATCTTTATATTTTTCTCTTTTCCTCGATATCTCTCTACCTTCCTATCTTCCTTTCCTTCTTCATTCTTCTAGGTCTATTTCTCCCATTTGTTAATTGTTATGTATGTATGTTAATGTTTGTCTCTAAATGTCTTTTCTGAATGTCTCCTCTGATTGTCTCGCTGTAACATCCTTATTTTGTGTTCTTAATTTCGATTGAAACATTTTCGACCGAGTTGTTTGCCATTTGATTTTGCTGGTACAACACCGGCCACTTCCGTTCATAATATCGATCTGTCAGAGTACAGCATAAGCGTATAATGTTTCCCTCATGAATGTGACCTTTTAATCTCCTCTCCTCTAAATCTCTCCCTTGAACCTATCTGAATGCCTTCTCTGAATGTCTCCCCTGAAAGTGTTCTTTGAATGTCTCTTCCGACTCTGCTCTGAATGCATTAGTTTGATCTGATTTTAATCAATCCCTGCTAATTTGATGTCTTAGAGGTAAAAGCATTACTAAGATTTGTTCAATTTTGTTTCAATTGCGATTATTCAGTTTTCTCTTGATTCTATCTCAACTCGGCTTAGCACCGGTGGGTAATATTACTGATTTATTATTATTTTTAAATCGCTTTTAATCGCCAGCAATCGTTTTGTAATTTTCATCGGTCATGATAAATAACGGAGTAGCAGCACACGGGTAGTATTCTTTGTCCCACTTTTTTCCATTTCTGTCCCACTTTCCCTCCATTTCTGTCCAAATTATCCTCCATTTTTGTCGCACTTTCTCTCTATTGCTGTTCCATTTCTGCTCTTCATTTCTGTTCCATTTTCTCTCCATTTCTGTCCCATTTTCTCACCATTTTTATCCCACTTTTCCGCCATTTTCGTCCCATTGTTCATTTCTGTACAACTTTTTCTTCATTTCTGTATCATTTTCTGGGACAAATATGTACCACTTTCTCTGTATTCTGTTCCACTTCCACTCCTTTTTTGTCCCATTTATTCCATTCTGTTCCACTTTCTCTCCATTTTTTCAATTTGCTCCATTTTTTGTCCATTTATGTTCTACTTTCCCTCTCTATCCGTCCAACTTGGGTTCAGTTTTCCAGCTTTTTTTCTGCTTGTTTGTTTAGATTGAGCAAAGAAAATATTTTTAGAATTTGTAGATGATATATTTCTTAATATGTTTGTAATAACCTGCTTTAATTTTTGTCAATTAGTCCCATTTTTCTTTTAATTTCTGATTTTTACTTTGTTGACTTTCGTACCAATTCGGCTTCATGTTTACCTCAATGATGGGTCATTTGGTAACGAGCCAGCTACAAGGGTGATGCATGCGCGTGAATGCAAATTAATTTATGATTATTCTTATATTTATTTTTGTCACACTATGTACGATTTCTATCCCAATTTCTCCCCATTTCTGTCCTACTTTTCTTTATTTCTTGTCCCAATATCAATGTCTTCATTTCCGTTACATTTTGTTTATGTTTGTCTCATTTTCTCCATTTCTGTTTCATTTTCTCTTCTTTTATGTTCCAAGTTCTCCTGATTTCTGTCTCTTTTCCTGACCATTTTTGTTCGAATTTCTCTCTATATTTGTTCCACTTTCTCTCCATTTCTTGTCCAATTTCTCTCAATTTTAGTTCCTCGTTATGTCCATTTCTGTTCCACTTTATCTTCATTTATGTCCTACTTTCTCTCTATTTCTGTCTCATTTTCTCCCCATATTGTCTAATTTTACTGATTTTCTGTCCCAATAACTTTTTATTTCAGTCCCACTTTCTCTCTATTTCTGTATCACTTTCTCTCCATTATTGTACATTTTTTCTAGCCATTTCGGTTTAACTTTCTCTGCACTTTCTGCCTGTACTTCTCTCCATTTCTGATCCCAATTTTACCCACTTTTTCTGCATTTCTGTCGCATTGCTTGTGAAGATGCAGATGATTTCCTGCTCGCTCTTTAGTAGCAACAAGTATTGAACTAACATTCCTGCCCAACTCTCCAGGGCCCGCCTTCGGCCGTGGCCGGTGTCGGTATTGATCAGCATGCAGGGACCTGATAAGGTTGCATAATGAGGAGGAATAGTGTGCTGTCGCAAGTATGCTTTTTTTCAGCCA
The DNA here is from genome assembly GCF_943734655.1 of Sabethes cyaneus. Taxonomy (NCBI): domain Eukaryota; kingdom Metazoa; phylum Arthropoda; class Insecta; order Diptera; family Culicidae; genus Sabethes; species Sabethes cyaneus. The sequence continues at coordinate 233,784,226 of NC_071354.1, forward strand.
TCCATTTTGTCATCAATTTGTCAATTCAATTTGTCATCAAACGGAGTAGCAGCACACGGGCGGTATCCTAAGCTTATGCCTATGCTTATTACTGTCCCAATATCTCTTCATTTTTGTACCACTTTCTCTTCATTTCTGACCCCTTTTTCACTATTTATGTACCACTTTTCCTCCGTTTTGGTCCCTTTGTACATTTCTGTGCTACTTTTTCTTCGTTTCTGTACCATTTTCTGGGATATTTTATTTGATTTAAACTAATATTTATGACAAACTAATCTGTTTTCAGAGAGCGAAATAAGGCGCTATATCCTTGACCAATTGCAGCCTGGCTTCTTGTCTAAATGCCATTAGTTCATCCCTGAGGGTCCGGAGTATCACCTAACCTTAACCTTTATTAGCAAAGATACTCCCAACGACTGTAAATAAATCATTATCTATGTATATGGGATGCGTTTGGTACGGGAGGTCCACGCTTTCTTCCTTCCCCTTGATTTCAAGAAGTTTAATGGAATTGGGTATTTTTTCTGGTTTCACTTGATTCTTTGGAATTCTCTCTGCGGTACATGCTGCGCAGTTGGCCTGGCCGTTGACAAGAAAAATGATGGATTCAAGTAATCGTCATTTTCCAGGATGCCTTCAAGAATTGGCTGCGTTAGTGTGAGATTAGATTAGATTTCTGGGACGAAAAAGGACCATATTTTTCTATTCTGTTCCACTTTCACTTCATTTTTTTCCATTTGCCACTTTCTTCTCATTTCTGCTCTACTTTCTCTCCATTTCTGTGCCATTTTCTCACCATTTTCATCCTATTTATCCCACTTTCTGTTCTACTTTCTCTCAGCTCTCGTACCAATTCTGCTTCAAGTTCACCTCTATGACGGGTTATTTGGCAACGAGCCAACCACTAGAGTGATATATGCGAGTGAACGCAAATCAATTTATGCTTATGCTTATACTTTTTTTGTCCCACTATGTGTTGATTACTGTCCCAATTTCTCTCCAGTTTTGTCCCACTTTTTGTTTATTTCCGTTCCAAGCTCTCCTGATGTATGTCCTACTTTTTGCCCATTTTGCCCCACTTTTTCTCTATATTTGTCCCACTTTCTCTACATTTCTGTCCCGATTTCACTACATTTCTGTTTCATTTTCTCTGTTTTGCCACTTTCTCTGAATTTCTGTCCCGATACCTTTCCATTTGCCTCCCAGTTGGGTTCGAGGTGTGACGCTGGTCTAATAAGCCAGTCGTCGTATGTTCGAATCTCAACTGGGACAGGCTGTTAGAGCCAATAGGATCGTAGCAACTGGTCCTGCAATTGTCCTGCACTCTAACAGCTGGCTGCGAAGTCTGTAGTATAAAAACAGAAGGTCAAATTTCGATAACGGAATACAGCACCTAAGCTTTGCTTTGCTTTGCTTTACCTGTCAATTTCAGCCCCACTTTATCTTTATTGCTGTCTTCTGTGTATTTATCTTCGTTTTTGTCTCAATTTCTGTCCATTTTGTCCCACTTTCTCTCAATTTCTGTCCCACTTTCTTTTCATTGCAGTCATATTTCCTCTCTATTTGTGTCCCACTTTCTCTCCCTCTCTCTCTATATCTTTCTCCTCGCCATCTGTCTAACAAGCTAATAACAAGGGTGACGAATACGCGTGAACGCCAATTAATTTTCACAAATTTTCGAATTTAGCTTACCATTACCGAATTTGAATCATGCACGATCTGGGGGCCGATCTGTCAAACGACGAATCCAATTTAACAAACGAAATCACTATTTGTTAACATTTTTGTACGTTTCATGGAAAACAATTTTTTACTGTTTTCTTCGTCTACTGTGAAGGCTACCGTTATTAAAATTAATTTAAATATGCGAGGTTAATTCTATTTTTACCGGATGATTTCTCGCCATATTTATCCTATTTTCTCTACATTTTTGTCCCATTTTCTCTCGATTTTTCTCTCCATTTTTCCCTCTATTTTATTCCAGTTTCTTTCCAATTGTTCCACTTTCTGGCCATTTCTGTTCTATGTTCCCTCCACTTTTGTCCAACGTTCTCTCCACTTGTCTCTTTCAATCTTCATTTCTGTTTCCCATTTCTTTTCTCTGTCCCATTTTCATTCCAATTGTCCCACATTTTTTATCAATTTCTGTTCTAAGTTCCGACCACTTGTGTCTAACGTTCTCCCATTTTTGTCCACACTCATACTTTCTCTCCTTCTTTGTTCCATTTCCCTCAATTTTTGCGACTCTCACGTTATTTCTCTTCCATTTTTGCCCAATTTCTCTCCATTTATCTATTCTTCATTTCGCTTCTGTCTCACCGTCTCTTCATTTCTGACTCATTTTTTCTCTATTTCTGTTCCATTGTCTTGAAAATTGAATAAAATAAAAAGAAAACTTATCCAATTTAATTCTACTATGTACAGTAGGATTTCGAATTTGGCATGGCTCGATTTTGGTATGATTCGATTTTGGCATGCCTCGATTTTGGCAACAAAAGTATCCGTTTTTGGCAACACAAGATATTTCCCTTACAAAAATATGCTTAAATATCAATCAGTTTCCGTATACATGCTTCAAATGACCCTCAGTGTGTTCAATAAAAAAAGTTTGCTTGAAAGTTTCGAACAATAATATTTTTATTGCGGTACGACTACGACTTACCGAAGGTTGCGAAAAACTTACATGCACCGGACGAATAGCTCTCGGCGAAATTTTCAAGCATAAAATGATTGCAATCGTTGATTAATAATATTTACTCATTTTCTAACGCATTTACATTCAATTTTTTCATATCAAATAAGGGTCTCGATTTTGGCACGGTTTCGATTTTGGCAACATAGGCGACACGCATTTGTTGCCAAATTCGAAATCCAACTGTAAATTTTATTCTTGCCAGATACGTATTTCGCCTACGACTTGCAGGCTTCCTCAGTGTCTGTTTTCGAAGGTTTCGTATTCTACTAAGACGCTCCAAAAACTTCAGTCCATTGTCTTTCTAATTGTCTCATTTTCTATCCATTTGTGTTCTACCCTCCACTTTTGTCCAACGTTCTCTCCATATCTTTTCCGCTTTCTCTCCGTTCCATTTGTTCCATTTTCTCTCGGTTTGTCCCACTCTCATGTCCCATTTTCTGTCCATTTTTGTCAATTTTCTCTGCGTTACTGTCTCAATTTTTCTCCATTTCTGTCGGTACCACTTAAGTGTGAAGGAAACATCATTCAGTTATTTATTACAAGTAAAGTGAAATAAAATAAAATAACATTAGACCCTGTTAAGTTGATACTACCAACGCCATATTTTCATTTCAGAGTCAAAAAAAATCTCTGCGTCATGCTTTCCATTGCATAGGCCAATAAAGCCGAATAGGATACAGAGTGGAATTACCTGGCTTCCCGGGCGTCGTTAATTGATACAATAAAACTAATAAACTAAGATTCTGATAATCCGGAAAAAAGAATGAAAACAAAATCGATGTGAAAAATTACAAATAAAAATAGAGAAAGGTGGAACTTTTCCGATTTAATCCTGTTTATTTATTTTATTATTCAAAAAAGTACCCGTTTCAAGTCGTGCAAGTCGTAAACGTAATGCGTGTTTATTAGAATACTTAAATAGATAATAAAATTCAAAACAGGAAAGTTTCATTTTTCTCTATTTCCATAAGACGAACTTTAGTTCGAATAAATCACAACAAATTTAGTCAAAGCTACAAAAATGAGCTCGAAATGAAAAGTAAACAAAACTGAACTTTAAAATGCAGTAAAAATTTAATCTAAAGCAATGAAGCATAGTGATAGTGATAACTTATTAATCCGTATTATAAATATGACCAACAGGTATAAAATTTCTTCCAAAGGAAATGTCAATATTAAAGGCGAAAAGGGGTTTATGTAATGTTTCATAAAATCAAAGCCCCATTTTGCCCAGCACCCAGTGTAGGGCCATTGCAACAGCGCAGCGGTGCACTACAGCCTACAGCCACCTAAGGCTCTGGTTTTGTCCGTGTAGGATTCCGAATACAACATTCTTTGGCGAAAGTCCGTCGTCCAACATGTACCTACACACAGAACAACAGATCAGCAGCCCCATGATCTGACTGGCCTGCATGGTGCGTGGAGAACTGCACCGAACTGGCAAATTCCTCTAACAAAATGGTTTATTAGTTTCGCACTCACAGTCTCGGTTCGGTGCAGTTTCACCACACCCTGTGTCTGTTATGCTGCTGCAAATAAAACTGTTCCCGTCACCACCGTCCCCGGCATCATGACGGTTATAGTTTCTGGTTCGGTATTTGAAACCAGGCAACTCAAATTTTTATTAGTTTGAAAGAGTGGTCGCACTGGTTTTTATTGTTTTTATTGTTTTATGAAGTGAGTCCAAGTTTTTTTTTGTGGCCATAGCCGCTGCTGCGTGGTTTACGTTGCAGGCTTGCACTCCATGGCAGTTCATGCATATCATATTTCATTTCGACGTCGTCGTTGTCGTCATCCATCGGTCGTCGGTGCTCAGCGAAATCCGTCAACGGTGCGTTTTTTTTTCGGTGCGCAAAAGTGATTGCTGTTCCCATTTTATTTCGGTTTATGTTCCAAGTTCCAACAGCCAGCGCCCGAATGTGTGCATTGCAGTATTTATTTCAGAATAAAGCACTTTCTATTAAAATATGATGCCTGTTTTAGTGGTGTACATGATTTATTTCAATTTAATCTAGTTTCAGCAACATGCTGCTTGTTCAACCCGAGGCGTAGCGTAGGCTTGACTTTTGGTAATGTTTCCGATTGTGATTCGTTCAATGAACGTTGTTACACAGAGATTTCACAAAATAATTCCAAAGAGTGACTTGATAGCGGCAAAGAAGCCCGACAAGCGATAGGATTCCCACAACAATGAGGTACCTTTTACATTCAGCTTCTATTGTTTGGAAATTACCTTGAACAGAGTCACTTGATAGATAAGAGAATAGAAGGGCTTCAGCTCTCGACACCGAGCCGGGCCAAATGTTCTTGCTGCAGCAGCACAATCATCTTCATTGTCTCGCCTGGTTTCTTTCAACTATGCATGAAGAAAGGCTTCTTGTCCGGAATGCCAGTCAGTGCAGTGCAGTGCAGTGGCTACACAGCCACAGCCACAGCTCTTGGTTTGGCTTGGCCGGGCATTGTTCCGGGGACGACGAGCTTCAAGAACTGTTATTACGATCAGCCTTCTGCCTGCACGGCACAGACGAACGGAAAACGCCTCGTCAAAGGAGCGAAATGATGACCAATTATCCTTTTCATCAGTAGGTTCGCATTCAGTGTGACGAACGTCGTGGGGTTTTCCGAGCGATAGAAGCTATAGCTTCAAAACGATTTTATTGTGCAAGTGCAAGTGTTGAACATTTTCGCTCGGACTCATCTGGACATTCGAGCTCAGTTCAGTATGAACTTCCTTTGACGGCCCACATTTTCGCTAAACAATAAAACCAAATCTGAACAGAAATCTGAGACATTTGGGCTTGTCGTTTTTTTTCCTCGTTTCCAACCCCGGCACTCCATGCCGGCGATATCGATCACTGCAAGTACGACGTACTTTGAACTGGTGCGATACCCCGCCGCTGTGGACCAAGCATGCTTTTAATCGCACAGTGCAAAATTTATCCGCTTATCATGCCACAGGAACAAGTTAGTCGCCTGTTTAGTATGCTCATGCTGCATAAGCCTGACAAGTCCGGTGCTGGTGGTTTAGCCGCACAATAGCCACTGCGCTCGCTGGCTGGTGCCTGCTGGACGGCCGACCATGGTAAAGCCCAAACTTATGCTTTTACGAAGTGGATTATCGCGCCGCAAGTAGTCGGTTCTGTGAAACTTGTTTGTTGCAATAGTTCCCGGTTCCCTACTAAACAGAGAGAAAGAGAGAGCGAGCGAGCGAGAACAAGCTTGCCTAACTGTTTGCATTTGCCAGTTGAACTATTAGTTTAATGACCATTCGCTGCCGAGATTACGATAAGCCTATGGCCGTTAATATTTACAATTGAAGCTGCCGTTGGTCAACCGAACCGAACCGAATGAAATGGTCTGGGTTGGGTGTTACGCAGTTCCGTGCATTTGGTTCACTAGGTCAAATTGCGAAGGCGAATTCAATCGATTTCGCTAGAGAGAAGTACAAGCAGACGAGGAAGCAATTCGCCGTAATTTAGTTACCATTAAAGTGCATGTTCTTATCGAGCAACCAACACTTGAGACTGTGGTGGGCTGGGCCGGACAGCCAGGAGCCAGGCAGAGTCAGCCGGGATGCCGGGCGACAGAGTGAAGAGCACCACCACGCAGGTTTGACTTGATATACGTTCGTTGTCACCGTCTTCGGGAGGTGGCCTCTCGCGGAATTGTCGAAAGGAGTGGGTTTGAGTTGAGATTTCACTTTACGGAGCAACCTTCCAGGCGATTGTTTATTTTTTATATCAATGTCAAAGTCAAAAGTAAGATATTTTTGACAGTTTTTTGCCTTTCTACTATATAAATATATAGTATAAAGGTATAGAAATCACTTGGAAAACCGGAAATGGAAAAAAGGTCCTGCGGGCCGAATGTTATATATCATTCGATTCAGTTTCGAAAACTGAGCATTTTCTGTGTGTGTGTATGTATGTGTGTGTGTGTGTGTGTGTGTGTGTGTGTGTGTGTGTGTGTGTGTGTGTGTGTATGTGTGTGTGTGTGTGTGTATGTGACGCTTTTAATCTCACTCACTTTTCTCGGAGATGGCTGGACCGATTTTAATGTTCTTAGTGTCAAATGAAAGGTCTAGATGTCCCATTGGTCGCTATTGAATTTCATACTGATCGGACTTTTAGTTCAAAAGTTATGTATAAAAATACGAAAAATATGGGACTCCATTATCTCATAGGTTCCTTAACCGATTTGAACAAAATTGATTGCATATGAAAGAGGAGCCTTGCAAACCCTTAACTTCCAAATTTCATGATGATTGGACTTGTAGTTTGAAAGTTACATAAAGAAATGTGAAAAAATAGTATTTAAAACATATTTTTGTAACATATAAGCATTAATTCAATGAAAAACATCACACATTTTATTATTATTTGAAAATTACTGCTGAGATCTATCAAACGAAACCGAATTATTTAAAATCGGACGGTTCATTCAAAAGTTATTCAAACTTTAACACTTAAGCACCGTATATTAAACCGTTAAAACGTGTGAAATCAAATCATATCAATCAAATGTTGGTTGTATTCAATGTGTGTGATGTATGTATGTGTGTATGTATGTATGTATGTATGTATGTATGTATGTATGTATGTACGTATGTATGTATGTGTGTATGTATGTGTGCAAGTGATTACTATTTGCAATTTTTAAATTTGCATTGAAATTCAAGAAAAGTGAGAAACAGGTCAATTGTCTGAAGTTTTTGAAGTCTCTTAGTGGAATACGAACTCTGAAATTAAAGAAAAGAAAAAACTTTTACCGACTAAATTCCACTAT